>NC_058158.1:15935792-16003038 GCF_020080835.1 Cotesia glomerata | reverse complement strand
ATTTAATTATTTAGACTTTCTACCATTAAGAAGTCTCGCGGATAAGAAATAATCACTTCAACTTCAAGAGTAGATTCCAAACTGCTCTGGGATATTCGGCTCCCGTGAACAATGAATATCTTTGTCTTTGGAGGATTTTCTGGTTTGAGACCTTGAGATTCTGCGTGCCCAGTCAATTGTTACAATTACCTAGAATTTTAAGCACAATAGGCCTTGATGTTTGGATTGACCCTTTGGCCGGAGTTGTGAATGAATCAAATTAGTATGGAATCGATTGAACCAAGTGGTTTAATGGCAAATTGTATGTGATAACTTTATTACCAAATAAGCTGCACAATATAAATGAGTATTTTCAGGTTTGGTAACTTATGCAAAATATTTAACAAGGGATAGAATAAGTCAAACTTGAGTGTTATAAATAGGATTGAACAATAGCAGTAAAATTGGGGCAGAATAAATACTAATGCAAAAAATAAGTAAAGATAATAAGGTAATATAAAATATTAAGAAATTAAAATAAACTTTTAAATTCATTAGGAATTTTGGTGAAGCCAAGTCACCCATAGCAATGTCAGTGATATTGGCCAAAAGCCGGCTAAAGGGGATAGATCGAAGTGTCGATCATCGCTCAAGTTTTGAGTTCATAGCTGATTTTTCCCCTCACTCGTGTCGTCAGCTTGTGACGTCACGGGGGCTACAATAATTGCTTCAGTGTCGGTAACGAAAATTTCGGGTGGTAGTTCGCCGGAGCTGATAACATCGGAAGGACATTTTGTAATGATAATACTTATCATATCCTGTGTTTTCTAGCCTTAAAAAATATAGGCGAAGAAAATATAAACAGAGAAAGTAAACAAGATTGTTATTGTTTAGAAGAAATCAATGATCTGACCAAAATTGCGAAAAAATATATTCAGGAAGCTTATCTCAACAATATTGATCTTAGCAGATTTAGGTCCAAAAGACTTTTGTTGAAAATTGAGATTTTTCTACAAGTTTATGTTTCCCATTTTCCGTAACTCTTGATGTTGCGGAGATAAATACTTGAAAAACACATATTTTAATGAAAAATCAAAGTTCAAAATGGCCCGTACTGCACCTGTAAGTGTGAGTTACGACTTTGCGGCAATGGGCACTTTTATGGAACGTTCAATTCTAAGAAAAACAATCTGGGTCGAGGCGGTCCCATGAAATGCCGCTGGGCACCAGAAATTCAAGTGAATCAAGAAGTTTTTGTTAAACGTTTTCCAATGGGAAGAAAATATTCACATGTAGCGGTCAGGAGAATAGTGGTAGTTTAGTAATAGTGTATAAGCGGTGATAACAATAAACTTAACTTTATTACACAAAATAAGCACTTTTAATATAAACTTATGGTATTTCGGTTAGGTAACTTAACAAAATATTTATAGGGATAGAATAATTAAACTTAGTGTTATAAATGATTGAACAATAGCAATAAACGTGGTGAATAATCACCTAATGCAAAAATAGTAAAATTAATAGAAGTAATATAAAATATTAAATTAAATAGTAAACTTTTAGATTAATTGAGATTTTGGTGAGTAGTCACCTAATAGCAGTAATAGTGGTAATAGTAGTAAAAATGACTAAGAAATATTTTGCGTGGTGGTTGACACCGGGGGATAGATCGAAGTGTCGATCATCGCTCAAGTTTTGAGGTTCATAGCTGATTTTTCCCTCCTCGTGTCGTCTTGTGACGTCACGGGGCTACACATTAATTTAGCTAGTGTCGGTAACGAAAATTTCGGGTGGTAGTTCGCCAGGCTGATAACATCGGGACATTTTGTAGTGTCTCAATACTTATCATATCCTGTTTTTCTAGCCTTAAAAAAATATATTGAAGAAAAAATATAAAAAACAGAGAAAGTAAACAAGATATTAATGTTTAAATCAATGATCGGCCAAAATTTCACGAAAAAATATATTCAAGGCTTAATATCTCGCTTAATATTGATCTTAGCGATTTGGTCCAAAAGACTTTTTTTGTTGAAAATTGAATTTTCTACAAGTTTGTCATTTACATTTTTTCCGTAGCTCTTGATATTTACGAGATAAATGCGAAAAAACGCCAATTTTATGAAAAAATCAGGTTCAGTGGCCCGTACTGCCTCGCCAGTGTGAGTTACGACTTTGCGGCAATGGGCACTTTTGTAGAGCGTTCAATTCTAAGAAAAAACCATCTTCGATCAAAGTGATCCCATGAAATGCCGCTGAGCTTTAGAAATTCAAAAATTAAAAATCAAAGTTTTTGTGTATTTTCAATGGGAAATATTCACATGCCTGGGTCGAGGACGTTAATTAATATTAAGAGCTCAAACTTTCAAGGAATTTTTTTGGGTATTTCCAACAAGAATTCATGATGGGACCGAAAAAAATAAAGTAAAAAGTAAATCATCCTAATATATATATATATATATATATATATATATATATATATATATATATATGTATATGTTATATATATATATAGTATATATATATATATATATATATATATATATATATATATATATCATATATATATGTGTGTGTGTGCGCGTGCGCGCGCGTGTTTGTGTCTGTGTGTCTGTGTGTGTGTGAACCTCTTATAACTTTTAAGCGGCTTGACCGATTTCTTTGCAGTTGGCGCCATTCGAAAGGGCTTGACCAAACTCAGATTTTGAATATACTTTGAACCGATTCGAACCTGTAGATTTTGAGAAATCTTCAAAAAACTACAAAAAAAAATTTTTTGAAATGTGGTTTTTTTCAATTACTTTTAAACGGCTTTACCGATCGATTTCAAAAACAAATCAGCTCTTAACATCGAAAAACCACGTCAATTGCCGCCAGCCCGGTTGAAATCGGTTGATTCGTTCGTGAGTTATCGTTGTCGAAAGAAAACCGAAAAAAGTGTTTTTTCGGAATCATTCCGAAATTCCTAGTTCGATCAATTTATACTCAAAAATTCTTTATGAAGCTTCAATAACTGCGTTGAATGCTGCCAACTGCGTGAAAATCGGTTCATTCATTCAAAAGTTATTGCGGTTTAAAAATTCAAAAAGTTGTGTTTTATTAAACTGCTATTAGAGTTTTGAGCTCAGAGAGCTAAAAATGACACAATAATCATATTTTTGAGCTCGAAGAGCTCAAAAACGTAATGTGTAATTTTGAGCGCTTAAGTACAAAATGAGCGGGAAGTTGCAAAGATGGCTTTAGGGTCAACTGTCGTCCTAATTTTTTTTATTTATAGCTGATTTATTACTTATTATTCATTTATTGCTAATAAATATATTAAAATATCTTGAAACTTATCGTCATTTCATCTGTCTATATCGTATGTAGTACTATTATGGTATTATACTTCTGTTGCATATAACTATTAGGGTGTCAAGTATTGACCACAGTGATAACTTTGTCTACCGCGCCCTCTGAAATTCCAGCTTATACTCAAGACATTCTACGGCAAATTAAAAAGAATTATACCCTGATAGCCATGCAGAATAAAAGTTCGCTTTAGATTTGACTCCAAGTTATGAAAAATCTACGACTGAAATCTAACTATAGTTTGATTCACGATCTTGCAGTGCAGGAGTTTGAGTGAACCTGCAGTGAACTTTGAGACATGGAGACAATGTCTGTCGATACGGCAGAGTACAGAAATTTTACCCTACCTGGGTAAAAAAATGTATATATAATATACTTATTAGGGTGTGCCAGAATGTAACTCCCGTGGAGAACCTTTTAAAATTGGAAATTTGAGTTCCGCTTTTAACAGGGGCTGCGTTTGGGCATTTCCTGAGATATTTTGGTGTGAGACGATGTATTTGATTTTCATAGAATTTTTTAACAGAAACTTAGTTTGGGCATTTCCGCTGAAAATTCAAAGTTTGGCCGGAAGTGGCCAATTAAATCTCCTGTTAAAAATCCTATAAATAATCAAATGAATACTTTCACCCCGAAATATCTCAGGAAATGCCCAAACACAGCTGCTGTTAAAAGTGAAACTCAAAATTCCAATTTTAAAAGGTTCTCCACGGAAGTTACATTTTGGCACACCCTAATATACATCTAACATAAAACATATATACATAAAACAAGTAAACAATTACTTGCCCTAATCTAATATATAAAATTCTCGTGTCACAATGTTCGTTCCCATACTCCTCCGAAACGGCTTGTTAAAAGAACTTCCGGAACTCTTTAGAAACAGTATTAAAAAAAATTTCACTTATAAACTTTTGAGTAACTAAAAATTTGAAATTCTTAAAATTTTTGAGAAGTTTTTCCGGAACTTTTGCGGAACTTTTTCGGAACTCTTTGGAAACAACGTTAAAAAAAGTTTACTTACAAACTTTTAAGTAATCAAAAATTTGAAATTCTTGAATTTTTAAGGAACTTCTCCGGAACTTCTGCGGAACTTTTGCGGAACTTTTGCGGAACTCTTTAGAAACAGTATTAAAGAAATTTACTTACAAATTTTTAAGTAACAAAAATTTGAAATTCTTAAAATTTTTGAGGAACTTTTCCGGAACTTTTTCGGAACTCTTTGGAAAAAACATAAAAAAAGTTTACTGACAAACTTTTGAGTAACCAAAAATTTTAAATTCTTGAAATTTTTAAGGAACTTCTCCGGAACTTGTGCGGAACTTTTGCGGAAATCTTTAGAAACAGTTAAAAAAATTTACTTACAAAGTTTTAAGTAATCAAAAATTTGAAATTCTTGAAATTTTTTAGGGACTTCTCCGGAACTTTTGTGGAACTTTTCCGAAACTTTTTCAGAATTCTTTAGAAACAACATTAAAAAAGTGTACTTACAAATTTTTGAGTAACCAAAAATTTGAAATTCTTAAAATTTTTTAGGAACTTCTTGGAACTTTTGCGGAACGTTTCCGGAACTCTGTAGAAACAGTATTGAAAAAGTTTCAAAAAACATTTTAAAAAAGTTCCGGAAAGATTTCTGAAAAGCTCCAGAAAATTCCTAATAAATTTTAAGAATTTCAAATTTTCGATTACTTAAAAGTTTGTAAGTAAATTTTTTTAACTGTTTCTAAAGAGTTCCGCAAAAGTTCCGCAAAAGTTCCGGAGAAGTTCCTTAAAAATTTCAAGAACTTAAAATTTTTGGTTACTCAAAAGTTTGTCAGTAAACTTTTTTAATGTTGTTTCCAAAGAGTTCCGAAAAAATTCCGGAAAAGTTCCGCAAAAGTTACGGAAAAGTTCCTCAAAAATTTTGAGAATTTCAAATTTTTGGTTACTCAAAAATTTGTAAGTAAACTTTTTAAATGTTGTTTGTAAAGAGTTCCGAAAAAGTTCCGCAAAAGTTCCGGAGAAGTTCCTCAAAAATTTTAAGAATTTCAAATTTTTAGTTACTCAAAAGTTTGTAAGTGAAATTTTTTTTAATACTGTTTCTAAAGAGTTCCGGAGAAGTTCGGGTAAAGTTCCGGATTGTCTCATAATCGGAACTTTTCTGAGGAATGTTTCCGGAACTTTTTTTTTTTACACGGGATATGATATCCGTATAGTTACACTGATATTGATAGAAGGATTTGTTTATATTTAATGAGCTTTATTAACTGTTAATAAGTGATTTTTTAACATCATGGAATTTAGTATATATTTATTACCAGTTAATAAATTATTTATTAAATACGATTTATTAAATGTTAATAAATATTTGTTAACAGTTAACAAATATTTATTTAAAATCAAAAGCAAAAATATCAATTTTCTTTTGACATTTTTTATAACCCAACCCGCTGGAATACATAACTGTAACACATGATAATATTTCAAATCATTAGATAAATTAACATTTTTAATATTTAAAAATTTAAAAGATAATTATGAGCTGTGATAGAATTCGGTATGTTACAATAAACGTTATTATAATGTAATATAATTAATGGAAATAATTTATAAAGATGATTTTTGTTTATAAGCAATATTCATATCATATGACATTACAAATGAAACAAGGTCACTTAACAAAATATTTATTATATATAATCATTAAAAATGCTGCATCTAATTATATATTATTATATATTAATAAATGGAAATTAATAATTTACATTTGATTAGATATAATTATGTACATAGCTTTACATTTAATTATATACATGGTCCTATATCAATTAGATCTGATCAGATATAATCATATATAGATTTATATATAATCATATATAGCCCTAGATAACTCAGGTCTAATCAGATCTAATCATATATAGATTTATATATAATCATATATGGCCCTAGATAACTCAGGTCTAATCAGATCTAATTATATATAGATTTATATATAATCATATATAGCCCTAGGTAACTCAGGTCTAATCAGATCTAATTATATATAGATTATATATAATCATATATAGACCTAGATAACTCACAAGGGGAGGATACGACCTTGGGGAAACGGATTTGGATAATCTTTGACGCAGTGATAGTACACCATGTGGGTATACTACCTCTGAAATACTAAAATGCAATACTCAAAAATGGCTGAGAAAAACGCACTCAAAGTTTACTCAGCACTATAATATATTAATAGGTAAATAATTGATACATTAAATTATTCTTTAATAAAATATTTTTTTATTTTCAACTTCATTTCTATAAATTATCTACGGCCCGAGTCGAAATTTAGAGCCCATTTAGAACCTTCTAAAGTCGGATCTATTTCGGACTTAGGGGATCAAACTAGAGCCTGTTTCCATGTTTAAGTAGGTCCGGTTTTGGTCCCACAAGTGCTACAAATTTCCGTTTTCGGCGCTTTAGGGTTCCAAATCGGACCTGATGAAAATAAAAATTAGATCCGATTTTGAACCCCTGAGTCCTCTTTTATTGTTATTTTTTTAAGAATTTATTTTAATTCTCTTAGTTGCCACGACCGGCCCATGCCTGGTTACCAGGACTGTGCCCTAGTCAATTTACAAGTCTGCCTCATGCTATTTGATAAGAAATAATAGAAAAATTAATTTTTTAAGCGTCATTTTTTTTTATTTGATTTTAGATGTAGAGCTAACGCAAATTCAGACTGTTTGACTCTTATTTAAACCTAACTTTCGCTAATCATAGAAATAAAGTGAAAATCGCATCCGTCCTATACAAGATTCGAACCCGAGCCGCGCGCTTGTTAGACCGATACCTAACCTTTACACTATACAACCGATGAGCTACTATACATCTCATCATTCTCATAAGCTAAATCTATATAATGATGAAGTGTGACGGTTTAATATTTATATAATTTATGTTATTTAATATTGTGTTTTGATGAAAATTAACTATTTTCTACACATGGTTATTAATTAAAAAAAATGCAAAAGTCAAGTCCTTATATTACTCTAGACTGTGTACATCATTTTGTGGATTTTCAATATTTTATTATAAATTTTAATATTTAAAATTATCAATATTAAAAATTTAACTGTACATTATTAAATTTTAATTTTTTTAAAGAACATATTAATTTTGACGATATGTAATTGTTTTGGTTGAATAATAAATTTTTAATTTTAGCATTTGCTAACAAATATTCGTTAAACAATAAATTTTTACAACTTTAAAGAAATTCATTGTATCGAATCGAGACGAAAAATTCTTGAATCAAATAAAATTCATTTAAACCAATATAAATTTCTTAGTTTAAGAATTTTTCTCTTCAGATCAAGAAGAAAGATTTTTTTCAGTTAATAAATTTAATTTTTTAATTATTGATGGAAATTTTAATTAAATAATTGATAGAAAAATCAATTTTTAATTAATATAATTTTCGTGTCATTTGAATTCTCCGAGCTCAAAAACCTGATAGAAGTTTAATAAAACACTATTTTTTGAATTTTTAAACTGTAATAACTTTTGAATGAATGAACCGATTTCTACACGGTTGGCGGCATTCGACACAGTTTTTGAAGCCTCACAAAGAATCTTTCAGTTCAAATTGATCGAACAAGGAATTTTGAAGTAATTCTGAAAAAATACTTTTTTTGGTTTTCTTTCAACAACGATAACTGACTAACGAATCAACTGATTTTGACCGGGCTGGCTGCGATCAACATGGTTTTTTGATGTTAAGAGCTGATTAGTTTTTAGAATCGATCGGTAAGTCCGTTTAAAAGATATTTCAAAAAAACCACATTTGAAAATAATTTTTTTTTGTAATTTTTTTGAGATTTCTCACTTTTCTCAATTTTTTAATTTCGATAGACACAAAAAAATTAATACCATAAACTCCGTAAAAGGCCAAAAAAGTAAGACAAGTTGAAAAACTCATATGATAAACATTTTCTGAAGGTGGCCCATTTTGCCCCACATTTTTTATTTTTTATTTTCAATAAACAGAACAAATTAATGTCAAATACTTGGCAAAGGACTAAAAAAAACGTAAAACCAGAGAAAAACATTAAGGATTTCAACATTTTTGTCTTAATAGGTCCATTTTGCCCCATCCCCCTTCTCTTACTTAATGATTAATTAACTTTAGATTTTCCATTGAATGGCCAAGGCTAAGTTATCCAGTCTTGACCCAAGCCTAGCACACCATTAAATAGCCATGGCAGAGCTGGATGAGCCAGTCTTGGTTCACCAAAGAAACGACCGAGACTCTTGCTCCAAAAAATTAAATATCTCGATAGAAGTAAATTTTCATTAACATTTTTATTGATTAACATGTCAAATGGGAAAATCAAATAATATTGAATCATTTTTTTTCATTCAATATGTATAATTGCACGCTAAAATAATATAAAATGGGTATCAAATATTTTCGAGAAAAATTTTCTCAAGGTGAGAAAATTTTTTTCTCAGCTGAAGTAAGTGGCGCTGCTTCCCTAAAGTATCTAAAAATCTTGATCAAATGCAAAAATTTATTGTAACAAGTATTTATGATAATTTGAAATACAACTTCGGCCTTTCTTCAGGCACCCGAAAATTTTTTTGAGCCAAGAATTTTGTTCTCCAGTCAAGAAATTTTTAATTTTTAATTTTTAATTTTTTATATCATGAATAATTTAATTGTAGTGAATAAAAATTTATGAAAAGGCTAATGTTGAGGGACTTGAGGGTTCAAAATCGGACCTCTCGGTGAATGTTAGGACCTGTGGGTTCAAAATCGGAGCTATGGGACTACAGGACTCTCAGTCGGATCTATTTCGGACTAAAGGGTTCTAAATAGGCTCTAAATTTCGACTCGGGGGTGTATATCATGAGATATTTGTAATTCATGAATAATTCTTATAACTCTCATATTCATTATAAGTTTAACTGAAAAATATATACCTGCGCCAGACAATAAGAAGGGTCGAATATGGTATGAGGGTACAATAATTCTTGTCCTCGAGTTATTGTAAACTGTACATCGATTCGAGCTCTGTTGGCCTACCGGAAGAATAGTCATGTTGTTGTCCTTGAACCTATGTTAGTCCCACCACTTTTTCAGAAGCTTGACTATAGCAGTTAGTTTCTGAATTTCGACACGAACAGACGTATTTGTGCAGTGAAATTTACTTTAAAAATTGTTTTATAATTTATAAAATGTCATCAAGCGAAGCCAGTTCTTCTTATGGAGATGAAAACACTCCTGATACATCCTTACATAGTGATTTATCGAAGCAACGGCTAAAAGATGGAGTAGTGTATTATGAAGGTTTACTTCTTGAAAGTGATTTAATTGCAAAAACATCTTCTGACACTCTATCTGAAGATGCTATGTTGATTGGTAGAGAATTATATGATAATACGTTAGATATGTTAAATAAAAAGAAGTTCGTAAGCAATCAAGAATTGATTCATACTCAAGAAGAATGCCCAGACGGAAATTTTGAAGCAGTAGAAAATAATTCAGTTGATGACTATGTTCCAGATGAAAAAAACAAAAAATGATGGATTATATTCCTCTGGAATATAAAATTAAAGTTTTAAACATAGCAAAAGCTCACCCTTCATGGAAACTAGAGACATTACAAAAAAATGGATGTAGTCATTTGAAGAGAATGGATCATTTGAAAGTATGGGAAAAAGATGTTGAACATGGTGGAACTAAATTTGATAAATATCATGTGATTGATTCTTGGACGTATGACCGCTTCGTCGAGGCAAGACAAAATTATCAACAAGTGACTACACGAAATTTGCAGCAATGGGCTTTAGCTGCAGCCAGCCAGTTTCCTAATCTTCAATTTACAGCGTCCGACCCATGGGTAAAAAAATTTAAACAAAGACACAACATTCGTCAACGCAAAATTACAAAATTTGTAACAGACAAAGAAGTTCACACCATGCCAGAAATTATCGCCTCTGCAGAAATGTTTCGCATTCAAACAAAACAATTGATATCTAACTTCGATAGTGACTTCGTTATTAATACAGATCAAACAGGTATATAAATTTTCTAACGGTAAACTAATTATTTTTTATTCCATTATTAAATTTAATCGAAGTTAATCATTAGATTTTTTAAAATTCATATTTTCAGGATGTCAATACCAATCAATGTTTAATAGGACACTGACGGAAAAAGGAAGCAAAACAGTGTTTGCAAAAGTACAAGACATGACCAAGGTGTCACACTCATATACTGCACAATATAGCATAACATTATCTGGAAAATTACTACGACATGTTTTTATTTGTTTGCAAGAGCCTACAGGTGATTTTGGGCCAAGAATAAAGAAAAACGTAGAAGAATATTTAAAAAAATACAAAAATGTTATTGTCACATCATCAAAATCAGGAAAACTGACAACTACTTTCTATAAAAATTTTCTAGAGAAATGTTTAATGCCATATGTTCAAAAAAATAAATTTCTTTTAATTATTGACTCGTGGGCAGGACAAGTGAAGCCAGAATTATATGATGAAATATTTCAGGATGATAAAAAAATGCCTACATGCACATTTAGTTATACCCCCAAAATGTACTCCGTTAGTTCAACCATGTGATGTCTATTTCTATAGACAAGTGAAAAATTTTATCAAACGATTGCAAAGTACCGCTGAACTTCTAGACAAGAATTATGAAATTTATTCCCGAGAGGATTGCATAAAAATTCATTCGATTATTCATCACCAATTGTCAGCGCCAATATTTCGAGACATGATGGAATATGCCTGGTTCGCCAGCGGGCTTTGTGACACAAGAAATTTTTTTACTAATGTCAATGATGGGTGTTTCTCATTAGACCGTTTAAAAATACCGTGTCATTGTAAAAAAGCAGCATTTATTTGTTGTTCTTGGTATAGAAAAACTTTTTGTTTTGAATGTTTTTATTATAAGTATCACTCAGGATCATGTAATAATATCTCATAATACGTAATTATAAAATATTGCTTTAATTAATTAAAAAAATGTATAATTTTCCATTTAATTTTCGACTTATTATTTGTTTGTACCACCGCAGATAATTTATAGAAATGAAGTTTAAAATTGAAAAATTTTTTATTAAAGAATAATTTAATGTATCAATTATTTACCTATTAATATATTATAGTGCTGGGTAAACTTTGAGTGCGTTTTTCTCAGCCATTTTTGAGTATTGCACTTTAGTATTTCAGAGGTAGTATACCCACATAGTGTACTACCACTACGTCAAAGATTATCAAAATCGGTTTCCCCAAGGTCGTATCCTCCCCTTGTAAGTCAGAAAATTAGAAGAGTCAAATAATTTCCAATTTTTTGTAGTGAGTTCTGAAAGGATGTAACTTTATTTAAAGCTGCTATTTCGAGATGAAATAAAGCGTTTTAACTCTTAAATTCTCTACTAATAAAAATGAGACACAGAATTTTTTCACAGGTTTTCCTTTCAGCCCGATCAGAACTAATATTAATCAAAATAATTTTTAAAATTTGTTAAATTTCAAATCTATTTCTGAAAGAGGTTCATTTGACCAAAAAATGTAGACGAGAATTTTGACAATGAAAAGAAAAATTTGATAAGATAATAATAGTGCTCGATAAACAATTACGATTGTTATAGAATATTTTGTAGTTGGTATATGATCGTCGGTGTTTTTGTCTTTGAGTTCATTATTGCGAAACCATGAAGTACTCTCCAAAATAACCAAAACGATGACCTTCTTAAAATTAATGTAAAAATGTCAATAATTAGAAAAAATGATTATAATTTAAATACCTGTAGTCGATCAATAATGAAACTTATTATTTCATTCTTTTTTTTTCGTTAATTCTTTCATTTATAATTGAATCCTGAATACCAGTTTCAAATTTTGTTTTATCTATGTTTTTCCAATTATTTTGGAATCGTAGAAAAACTGCTACATTAGGAGAACTTACTCCTGGCCAAACAACTTCGACAACGCTTCTTAAAATCAATTCATACGCATGATGTCGACATGCCAAATATAATAATGGCTTTTATAACATTTTTTCTAATTGGCTGCATGTTCCTTTATCAACTCTTTAAATAAAAATGATTAAAAATATTAATATTACCAATCATCAGCTGGAAGTATAAACTATAATATTGAAAAATATATTCTTGAACCAGTATTAAAAGTAAGTTGCATACAATGAACATAAATGACAAGATCTGAAAAATTTTCTGCATACAAGGTAAGTTTCTTTAAAGTTGTAACTTGATGCCAGTAGAAAACGAGGCATTGAAAATATCATGATTCTGGTTTAAAAAATTTCAAATAGGCAAATTAAATGATATATTTAAGAACAACCGTGTCGTCCCGAAGCAACAATATTACAACTTTAAAAAAGCTTTTTTTATATGCGTCATTTTACCAAATAAAATTGATTTAACTCATATTGGAGCTTTCACAAAATCAGACGTGATGTTATTAATATTGGTACTTATTTGCATAAGAACAATGAAGAAATGACAATATTTAAAAAATGAATGAAATTTTAAAAATCATCACTCAATTGTAAGGGCTCCAATTTATAAAGGATTTCTCTCTCTCTCTCTCTCTCTCTAATAAAAAAAAATATTTTCAAAAAATTTTTAAATAATAGGTAAAGATTGTCTTGTCAAAATGACATCGTTTGGTGGAATGATCCACATATTTTTTCGGGAACAGGTGAATATTGTTTACTAATTCATTTACCTGTATTTGTCGCACATATGTCAAAGCACATAGCTTTAATCCGATCTGAAATATTCCACTCATTTATGGTTTCCTTGATAGCGATTGCTTGGTTTAAACCAGTCCCACGGTCAAGTTTTGGTACTCCCAATAACTGCTGAGTATTGACACCCGATAAGATTATTGAAAGTCTTTCGACTTTATCCCGGCAGTAATATCAGGCAGCAACTTTCCATCCCAGTGAATGACAAAGCATTGAGCAACTCGTAGTTTAGTTTTCAAATCTTCAGCAATCTTTTTTCTTATCTCGATCCGATTTCGATGGATCGTACGGTGGCTTACAGAAACATCATTTAAATTGATTCCTAAAGCTGATGCAAATGCGCAAAAAAAAAATGCGTGGTGTTACGTTCTCAATTTTTGGGAATTATTTTAATTCGCTTCTAAATTTTTATTGGCGATTTTAAATTAAAATGTAAATTTAATAATTAAGAACTGATAGATAAAATTCAGGTTTGACATCGTTGGGTGATCTATTGACCCCCGGCGTGCCGTCACAGATGAGCTTACTTTTACCTTTCAATAATTCATAGACTCACCATTACGGACCCCATAGTTTTGCCCAAATAATACCCTTTTGAGCGAGCCCCCTGGCTTCAAACGGAGGGTAGCTGTCAAATCCGGTGCGGAGAAAGTACTCCTCAGAGTAGTAGCCGTACCGTGGATCTCGAAAAGGAATTGTTTCACCTGGTGGTTGGGAATATTCCGGAAGGTCGATGGCCTTTAGTACCCAAGGACGTGATACGTCCGTCCAAAAGGCTGGATGATTTTCCGGGATTAATGGTCCTGGGCTCGATGGTTCCTGCAGCGACGGAGATGGCGACCTGGGCGAATAATTCCCCCGAGTGATTGAAATGAACGGCCCCTTTGTACGGCCCGACCCGAACGACGTGAACGCCTGCCTTTCCGTGGCATGGACCGAGGAGGAAATTCGGATAGAACGGCTAATAAGCCCTCATCTCCGAAGTGGGTCTTGGACTTGGGGAACAGCTGAAAGGCGCTCACACCATGGGAAATTTAATCGGTGAAATGGCTAATGAGCCTTTGCACCGGAAGGATTTGAATTGGTGGAACAGCTGAAAGGCGCTCACACCATGGGAAATTTAATTGGTGAAATGGCTAATGAGCCTTTGCACCGGGAGGATTTGAATTGGTGGAACAGCTGAAAGGCGCTCGCACCCAAAGGAATTATCAGCGTGTTTACTGTAATTAGCTTTTATTGGATAAAGGATCTGGAGAGGTTCAAGTCGGACAGAGCTCTGTGCTCAAGAAAGTCCGTGGATCTACTGACTTGAATTAGCTCCAGATTAGTTTTTATAAACAGTATTTCAGCCATGTTTGCAGCTCAGGTTACTCCCTGAGAGAGTCATCGAGGCCCGGGTCCCATGCTGATGCAAGATGTTTGGACTATCCGCGGCCGCGGTGACTCTCTGCCGATGCCTTATCGTGAGATTTCCGTTACTAAGCTGCTGATCAAGCCACCAGCGAAGCAACGGATATCTCTCAATGTGTATTCGGAGAATTTAACGAGATAAATTTATTTAAAATATAATATTTATAAAATAATAAAAAAAAAAAAAAAATAATTTTGGGCGAAATTCTGAGAACGTAACACGTGGCTTGTCTACTACTCACATTCGCTCTATCCATTGCCGAAACCACTTCTGGTGTCATAAGTTTTAATTTTTTTAGTTTTGGTTCAACAGGTAGCTCATCGAAAAAATCAGAAGTAGTAGAATGATTTGAT
This sequence comes from Cotesia glomerata, assembly GCF_020080835.1. NCBI lineage: Eukaryota > Metazoa > Arthropoda > Insecta > Hymenoptera > Braconidae > Cotesia > Cotesia glomerata. The sequence continues at coordinate 15,988,175 of NC_058158.1, read as the reverse complement.
TGAATTGATATAGTACAAGTGGTAGAATGTTGTGAAAGAGGTAACAAAGAGACTATAAGTAGAAATTATAGAAAAATAATCATTAAAAAAAAAAAAGAAGAATAAAATTGAATGTTATTAGCTCATAAAAAAAATCTTTTGAATTGCGAGAACTTCATAAACATTAAGCTCACACTCATTTAAAAATGTTAACAACTGTCTGGTCTATTGTAAATCATGATAGAATATTACTTTTATCTTAAATAGCCGAAAACTCACATATTCGGTTTCTAGTGAAATTGCTCGTATATTTTCAGTAACGTACAGTATTACATAAAGCATTAGTAAAGTGTGAGCGAATTGCCTATCAAGTAAGTGAAGAATATAAAAATTATGACGTTAGTATAGACTATTCACAGTACATTTACTCAGTAAAAAATTTTTTGTCATTACGTAAAGTATAAAAATTTTTGTGTAGAATATTACACTCTAGTTTGTAGAATTTCACATTCTCTTGTGTTGATTTAACACACTAGAATGTTGAATTAACATTAGTTTGTGTAAAAACAGTCAGTAAAACAAATATTTGTGTTAAATTAGACGAAAATTTTCTTACTGTGTAAAAATCATTCACAGAATAATAAATTAAAAATTAATTGTAAATTTATTGCTGTGAGAAGAATTCTTCAAAATGGATTATTAGAAATAAAAGCAACGAGTAACCATTCGATTCTACCTGCTCCATCAACTTCATTAGTATTTACATTTGTCCCAGCACTTTCCATCGAAATAAAATTTGAATTGTCTTCCACACAAAAGGTCGATGTATTTTGTATAACTTCAATATTGGCTGAAATCTTTATCAACTGACTACGTTTGCAAATTTCCCGACTAGCAATCAAAACTTTCCTTTGTGGTGAGCTTAATGTTGTCAAAACATTCTGCGGTGCAATATCGAACAGTTTGTCGAGAGAATTGATAAAAGTTTTTTCGGCCAATTGTTGTGCGAGAAATTTTTTGCGAGCTTTATGTACTTGAGTTTTTTGCCAGTTTTTATGTAATTTTTGCAATTGAACGATGTGAATTGTTTTCTGGTAATGTGAACTTATTCCACACTTTGATAACCTCACACAGAACAAATCTAGCACTTTCGCGAATGAATAGTTTATCTGTTTGATGTTTATAGAAAAATGAACATAAAATATCACGATTTGTGGGTAATTTGAAATCACTTAAAGTTTTTGACTCGAACCCAACCAAGTTAATGTAATTTTTACTTGTTTTACAAGACATTGTTCATCAATAAACTGGTATAATTGTTGATACAATAATGATTCATTAAAAAACCAACCTCAATTAAGGACCAATTATAATGAAAGACAATAGAGTCCTCTAATTCCCGATTTCAAGCGGATAATTGATCAATTACGCAAAAAGTCAATAAATACTCAGAGGGCGTTAGTTGAGAAATCTGTAGAAAATTTGAATTTGACTTTAAACCTCAGCCAGTAATGATAACTCTTTTTAACAGAAAGTGAAAAGTTTCATACAAAAGTTAATATTAATATGAACACGTAAATATAGAATATAAAAAATTTTTTTATAATTTAATATGTCGTCAAGATTAGTAAAAATGTAATAAGTTTTACAATGTCAAATTGTGAAAGGTTAGATATGGTAGGTTTTATCTTGGATTACTATGTGACTAAAGTAATTTGTTGAACAATTATGTTTTTTTGCAGCAATGGCAATAAATGAATAAATAGATACAAAAAAAAAAAAATTAATTAAAATACAATAGAAACGCACAATAAAAACAAAAATACTATCATGAAAATGTTGACGTATTTAAAAAAAAAACATAATTTTTCGGTAATTCTCTCTTATGCGAAAAAAGAAATAAAAATCATCAGAAAGGATTAGATTTTTTATTATATTAAATGCTTGTTAATCATTCAATTTTCTTATTTTCAATAATATATCTTGTGGGAATGGAATGTGTCAAATCATTTTTATGTTTACTTAATCAGGGTTGTCTCGAGGATTGGTTAAATAACCTCAATAGACCAAAAACGAAATAAATAACAATAATATTTGTTGACTAATTAAGCAAGTTATAATGTAAAAAATTAATTTAGGCTAACTTTTTAGAAAATTAAATATACTTTAAATTTTTAATTGAAATTTGTCATTTATCGTCAATAATTTAGAAAATCTAGTTGAAAAATTATGAAAATATGACTTATCAGGCTTGTTACTCTGAGCTATTGCGGAGACAACGAATCTTTCATATACAATTTTTTAGCAAATTTGATGTACTAAAAAATAAGAACCAAATTTTTTGTATTTTTATCGATGGTTTACTTGAACAAAGCTAAAAATTAGAAAAATAGGATTTTGTTGGTCTAACTTTGAAAATATTGATAATACAAAAAATTTATTTGAATGTTTTTTGTAGTGCGTCAAATGGACTACAAAATTGTTATTTGACTTTTTGTTCTATCTTGAAAAGTTTAGCTAAAAATTACGAAAAACACGAAATTTGGGAATAATTGATACTGTAAAGCTTTATAAAAAGTCAGGCTTCGATGGTAGCAATATGACCCAATGAAATTTTTTGTTCAAAATTTAATCCCAAATGAGGTCTAATAGTTTATTTTATGAAAAAATGAAATCTTCAGACGTTGCGGCAGTAAAAATGAAAAAAAAAAATTTTTCCCATGTTATTTAAACGGAAAAAACTTCAGAATCGATGGAGGACCTCTTAAAATTAAAATTAAGAACTCTCCTTCGGACAGGACTTTTGTTTCGACATCTTCTACGATATTTTGAGCGGAAAGTGAAAAAAAAATTATTCGATTTTTTTGGCACACCCTAATATATATATATATATATATATATATATATATATATATATATATATATATATATATATATATATATATATATATATATATATATATATATATAGTGTCCCAGAAGTAACGGACGCCATTGGAGCATCTGATAAACAAAATAATTCTGAGACGAAAAGTCCTTAGCCATTTTTCAATCAGACGCATAGATAATTAATTATTAATTAAAATAACGTCCTTCTATGCGTTAGAAAGAGAGCACTAGTGTCAAGTCAAGTTCTTTCCAACGAAGACGCTTGCACGTGTGAATGTGTAAGTAAATATGTGTGACTACGTTAACTATAGAAACTAGTTAGTCATACAGTTAGTTGTGTCTTTGTTTGGCACATACTTGACTGGACACTGGCGCTCTCTCTCTCACAAATGAAGAGACGTTATTTTTAATTAATAATTAATTATCTATGCGGTTAATTGAAAAATGGCTAAGGACTTTTCGTCTCAGAATTATTTTTTTCATCAGATGCTACAATGGCGTCCGTGACTTTTGGGACACCCTGTATATATATATGGGGTATTCCATGCCAAATCGACCACTTTTGAACTCGACCCCTTTAAATTTTGCTGAAACATTTCCATTCTTTTCTACCCTTTGAAAAACACTTTTGAGAATTTTTTCAAATTTTTTTGGCCAACCCAAAAAAAGTTATGAATTTTTCAAAAAAACGGCTTTTTTATTTTCAAATAGCCATAACTTTTTTAGGCATCGACTTTTGGGTACCTTTTTTTTTTTTAAAATTTTTGTTTTTAAATGAACTTTTTGAAGAAATATATCAGAAAATTAAATATCATCAATTCTTCAAAATAATCGGCTTTTTTTGACCAAAACCGTTATTTTTTGGAAGTTCGACAGTTTTTTTTTTTTTTTTTTTTCTCAAAAAAAACTTCAATTAATATGACAACTTTTCCCGTCCATCTCGGAGTGGCTCAAATTTTTTTTTAATTTTTTTATTCAATTGAAAAAAAATTGTCAAATTTTGAAAAATGGAAAAAAATTTTTTTTTCTAAGTTATTTCTATAATAAAATAAATGTAATTTAAATGTTTTGTGGTATAATATCCTTAATTTATAAGCTTATAAAACGATAGTAAATACTAAGCTTATTAATTAATATTGTTAATTTTTAATGATTTTACAAAAACAATATAATAATTTAATCATTAATGTTCTCTCTGGCGTTACAATATTTTACAAATTCTATGTTCATTAGAGTTTGAGAATTTTTTTACATACAAACAACCATTTTTGTCGGGGATTACACAATGTAGTTGTTGAGTTAGTACAATTGGTTTCGTTTTTGTAAATCTGTCATTCAAGTCGTTCAATGCTGTATTATAGTCTTCTTCTGGAGAAAACTTGACTATGATATTTGGCAAGTTATCCGGATCAGAAGTCCATTCGTAAAGTCCTATAGGTGTTGTTATTTGTTTATCTACCGCAAGCTGGAGACTTGCTCTTGCTGCAAGTCGTTTGAGGATACCACGAATTCCAACCAACGGGCGCTTGCCATGGGCAGTTGCAAAAAAATGCCATTCAGCAGGAATATCAAAATCATCTTCATGGTAGTACAAATTAACAAAATTTTTAAAGTTTTTAAACTGTTGAGGAGCCCCATCAGAAAAGTAATAAATCTTGTTATAGCGTTCAGGAAGACTTTTCACATAATCAGTTATTATTTTGATGAAAACATGAACAGCAACAGCATCGTGATTATTACAGTCTGAAATAATCACTAAACTTCTGTGTTCAAGTTTGTCATTTACTTTATAATAAATAACTACCGGAAAAACTGTCGCCTGATCATTATTCCAGTGAAAACCAGATGCTGCATTTTGTACTACGAACGCATAATTCTCTGCAAAATCACAAATAATGACATATTCATTTGGTTTTAGTGTTTCCTTTAATGTTTTTAAAAACTTAGCTTGTTCTTTTGCAATGAATGAGTGAGGTAGAAGAACTTTCAATTCACTACAAAGATTTTCAATAAATTCTTCTGTAGGCTGTATAAAAGTTTCTAAACTGCTCCTTGGTTTTGATACCCAACGCTTGTACGTGACATTCTCGATTTCCTGATTCTCAAAACATGTCAGTAAAATGTTACTCAACTCATCTACCCCTGGACACTTGTTACATCCACCCAAATAACATTTTTCTGTTGGAGTCTCACATATTATCATGTCCAAGCAATCATTATAGTGTTTCAACGACTTTTCTGTATTCCTCGTTAAAGAATGAACATTTGTACCTGAAATAAAAGTGATTGAGTAAACTGAAAATCTAGGCACGTATGATTATTAATAAATTGGATAATTACCAAGCATCATCAACTTTAAGTTTTTGATGGATAGTACATACACAGATAGTATGCGTTCCACTTGCTCCTGCTAACACACAATGTTTCGGCCGTAACGAAGCAAATTTCGAAAATCCAACTTTCTCTGCAGGGTTTATTTCACGGAAACATTGGTAAAGTTCTTTTAAATTAGACAGAACAAGCCGTTTTTGGACGTGTACCCGATTACCATCATCATTTCGAACTGAAACAAAGTCTTTCATGCCGGGCATCAAAGCACTATACTCATCATCGTTGTAAAAATTCGCAATTTTCAATAATATTTGATCAGTAATTGTCGTCCCTATAAAAAAAATGTTAAGTGAATCAATCTTCAGATGTATTAGAGCCATTGATTTTACGCTATACCTACCTAATTTTGTTTCAGGTGTTGAAAGTATACCTTTTTCTTCAACCAACTTTTTTGCTACTCTTGATAAATGTCTTGATGTATTCATAGTTTTACAAATACGTCTTTCACCCCATTTTTCAGGTAACAAGGTTAAGATTTGTATCTTTAAAGACTTTTCTGTTTCTTTATCATTGAATTTATCGTGCAGCTTTTCAATTAATGAACGAAAATTTTCACCATCGTCATCAATTGATCCTTCGTCAGCAGTTGAGTTCAAAATTTTTTTCAAGCTGTCAGACGTCTGATTTATTTTATTACTCAAAAATTGATAATCATTCAATTTTTTTGAAGGAATTGGCGATTGATTTAATAGTCGCAATGCATCGTTTATACTGGGTAATTGAGTTGCAGCACTAACTTGGGATGCCGAGCTTGATTGTGAATCTTTGGGTTCACTATTAAACGACAAGGAACCTTAAAAAAAACAATGAATCGTATAGCTGCTAAAAATGCATTCAAGTAATGTATAAATAATTTAAAAAAAACTTACGGAATGATGAGGACAACGGGAGATCTGTGGCAGTTGTGTTACTATCACTGTCAGCACCATCACTGTTCTCATTGTTATCACTAGAATCATCTTCATGATCACTTGCATCAACGGTAGTATCATGACTAGTATTTGTTTGTTCCTTTACCAATTTTGAAGCTTTGTTTCGACACGAACTGCATAATAAATAATTATCACTTAATCCCAACGTGACTTTCATGATGTCAGTCGCTGGGCGTAAACTTTTTTTTTTAAAATGTGATTCTAAATCAAATGGATTACAACAACGATCGAAAAATATTTTTGATGCCATTATGTCTCGATGAAATTATTCCAATCACTGTAGATGAGTAGAAGTAAGATAATTATCTTTTCAAACAAGGTCAAATCAACTATAACAATAATTCTCTTATTTAAAAAATGGAATGACAAAAATCTCTCACTACATCACACAAAAGGTTAACAGGTTATGTTTGGATATGAGCGTGACAGCCTTACTTATGAATCGAAACATACTAGCGTATAGTTTTTTACTATACTGACTATAGATAAGTCCATAATTGTCATACCCTAGATTATCGATATTACTGATATGTTCAAATTTGAATCTTAGTATTTACTATCGTTTTATAAGCTTATAAATTAAGGATATTATACCACAAAACATTTAAATTACATTTATTTTATTATAGAAATAACTTAGAAAAAAAAAATTTTTTTCCATTTTTCAAAGATGACAATTTTTTTTCAATTGAATAAAAAAAATTAAAAAAAAATCCGAGCCACTCCGAGATGGACGGGAAAAGTTGTCATATTAATTGAAGTTTTTTTTGAGAAAAAAAAAAAAAAAAAAAAAAACTGTCGAACTTCCAAAAAATAACGGTTTTGGTCAAAAAAAGCCGATTATTTTGAAGAATTGATGATATTTAATTTTCTGATATATTTTTTCAAAAAGTTCATTTAAAAACAAAAATTTAAAAAAAAAAAAGGTACCCAAAAGTCGATGCCTAAAAAAGTTATGGCTATTTGAAAATAAAAAAGCCGTTTTTTTGAAAAATTCATAACTTTTTTTGGGTTGGCCAAAAAAATTTGAAAAAATTCTCAAAAGTGTTTTTCAAAGGGTAGAAAAGAATGGAAATGTTTCAGCAAAATTTAAAGGGGTCGAGTTCAAAAGTGGTCGATTTGGCATGGAATACCCCATATATATATATATATATATATATATATATATATATATATATATATATATATATATATATATATATATTAGGGTGGTCGTTAACATTTTAAATTTTTTCCGACGCCCAAAAAAATCCTTCCTTTTGACGAAAAACTATGCGAAAAATTTTGCTTTTCGATTTTAAACAAAAAGAACACGTGCCTCCGGTCAATTGAAGTTCATTTTTCGATAAAATGATAGTTTTTTAAAATATTTGTCACAGTTTTTAAATTTGGGCAAAAAATCATCAAAACAGGCTTGTAGGAAATTAAATTTTCTACAAAAGGTTTCTTTCGGTTTTATATAAAGTTCATATACATCGAGATAATCTTATTAGTTTACTTATAAACTCTATTAAGTCAGTCATTTTTGCACTAAAAACTTTATATTTCCGGAAATATGAAGAATTCTCTCAAAATATCTTGAATTTTAGATATTTTCTTCATATTTTGACATGGGTAAATGATTTTCAATTTAATGATTTTTAACCCGTCAGCACTCACGTTATAAGCATTTTGCTCACACAACAACATCCGACTTATAGAGCGGCGCTGTAGTGCAAGTGAGATACTAAAATTCACGTGAGTTCTGACGGGTTAAAATGAAATCTCTATCGGTAAGTTATCTACAACTAATCTTGTTCATATTTCCATTTGGGAGAGTAGAGCGCCTTTCTGTAAGGTCTAGACTATTAAATTGGTCTAAATCTATAAATTAAGATTAAATAATGCTGTAAAGCGGGAAAGAAGAGGAGTTAAGATAATTATTACGTGAAGCGTTCCATATTCACGTTACAGGATAATTGGGAGGAAGGGATTGAGATAGGAATTGGAAAAGACCTTCTTAACCTAAGTTCATAGAATATGCGAAAAAAAATTCGGATAGCTCGGACTGGGACTCGAACCCAGAACCTTCTGAAGACATGTCAGCTATTCTCCCACGCAAAATCGTGAGGCGTTCCACATTTTTAAAATTAATTTTAAAAATAAGATAATGCTGTGAAGCGGGAAAGAATAGAAGTTACGGTAATTATAACGTTAAGCGTACCACATTCACGTAACAGGATAGTTGAGAGGAAAGGATTGAGAAAGAATTGGAAAGAACCTTTTTAATAAGAGCTTATAGAATATGCAAGAAAAATTTGGATAGCTCGGACTGGGATTCGAACCCAGAACCTTCCGAAGACATGTCAGCTACTTTACCATTTGAGTTACCCGGTCTATACCAAATTTCCTTTTTGCTTATTCTATATACATGAAGCCACATCGTCCATCTTACGTTCCACATTTTTAAAATTAAATAATGCTCTGAAGCTGAAAAGAATGGGAGTTACGGTAATTATTACGTAAAGCGTTCCACATTCACGTAACAGGATAATTGGGAGGAAGGTATTGAAATAGGAATTGGAAAGGACCTTCTTACTGTGAGTTTATAGAATATGCAAGAAAAAATTGTTTATGTTTTCAGAAAAATAAAGTTTTTAGTGCTAAAACGACTGACTTAATAGAGTTTATAAGTTACTAATAAGATTATCTCGATGGATATGAACTTCATCTAAAACCGAAAGAAACTCTTTTGTAGAAAATTTAATTTCCTACAAGCCTGTTTTGATGATTTTTTGTCCAAATTCAAATACTGTGACAAATATTTAAAAAAACTATGATTTTATCGAAAAAAGAACTTCAATTGACCGGAGGCACGTGTTCTTTTTCTTTAAAATCAAAAAGCAAAATTTTTCCCGTAGTTTTTTATCAAAAGGAACGATTTTTTGGGCGTCGGAAAAAATTTAATTTTTAACGACCACCCTAATATATATATATATATATATATATATATATGTATATTAGGGTGTGCCAAAATGTAACTCCCGTGGAGAACCTTTGAAAATTGGAATTTTGAGTTCCGCTTTCAACAGAGGCTGCGTTTGGGCATTTCCTGAGATATTTTGGTGTGAGATAATGTATTTGATTTTCATAGAATTTTTAACAGGAGATTTAATTGGGCACTTGAAAGATTGTTGAAGACTATTTTGATTTGGTGTTATTTGAAAAACTAATTATTTTATTCTATTAATCTAAATTGATCGAAAGAATTTTATGAAGACAATATGGCGTCAATAAAGCAATTCAATCGATGTTGTAATCCATTTAAGTTGGAATCACATTCAAGAAAAATGGGTTTACGTCCAGTAACTGATATTATGGAAGTAACGTTAGGATTAGGTGGAAATTATTTGTTATGCAGTTCGTGTCGAAAAGAAGCTTCAAAATTAGTAAAGGAACAACCAAATACTAGTGATGATCCTAATGTTGAGGCAAGTGACCATGAAGATGAGTCTAGTGACAACAATGAGAACAATGATGGTGCTGACAGTGATAGTAACACAACTGCCACGGATCTCCCGTTATCCTTATCATTCCATAAGTTTTTTTAAATTATTCATACATTACTTAAATACATTTCTAGCAACTGCATGTTTCATTATTTTCCTAAGGTTCCTTGTCGTTAAATAGCGAACCCGAAAATTCTTAATCAAGCTCGGCATCCCAAGTTAGCGCTGCAACTCAATTACCCGTTATAAACTATGCATTGCGACTCTTGAATCAATCGCCGATTCCTTCAAAAAAAATTAGAAAAACGGTTGACCCTGAAGGCCATCCCTGCAACTTCCCGCTAATTCCATACCTAGGCGTTTAAAATTGCACTTATGACGTTTTTGAGCTCTTCGAGCTTAAAAAAAAACAATTTATGTGTTATTTTGAGCTTTCCGAGCTCAAAGAGATAGCTATGCTATGCTTTTGCGCTCTTCGAGCTCAAAAGTCTTATCAAAATTCGATGAAACACGATTTTTCTAATTTTCAAACTGCTGTAACTTTTTAATAAATCAACTAATTACGCGGTAGGCGGCAATCAATGTGGTTTTTTGAGCTCTATAAATAATTTAGAACAAAAAAATCGATCTGATGAAAAATTTCGGAGTTATTACATAAAAACACTTTTTTAGATTTTTTTCGACAACGATATGTCACGAACGCATCAATCGATTTTGACGCTCTATGTGGCGGTCGATGCGGGTTTTCAAGGTTAAGAGCTGATTAGTTTTTGAAGTTGATCGGTTCAGCCAATTCGGAGATATTTAAAAAAAATGAAAAAAAAAAAAACAACTTTTTTTGTCACTTTTTTTGCAATTTCTCGAAATCTTCTGGTCCGAATCGATTCCAACTTACAGGAAATCTAAGTTTGGCGAAGTCCTTTCGAATGACACCAACCGCGATGAAATCGGTCAAGCCGTTCAAAAGTTACGAGAGGTTTACATATACACACACACACACACACATACAGACGTACGGATATCATCGTGAAAACAGTCAGGAAAGCTTCCTAGGATCTCGAAATGTCGAGATCCGATGAAAACTCGATTTTCGACAAACGAGGTAAAACCAATAACTTCCCGATTTTTGAAAATTTTCAATTTCCTTAGCGGGAAGTTAAAAATTGAATGATTATCAATTTCTAAATAATAAAATAAATCAGATATCCTTAATTAAAATGCTCCTTAATTAAAATGCTGCATGACAAATTCAATGATAAAGAAACGGATAAGTCTTTAAAAATACAAATTATAACATTGTTACCTGAAAAATGGAGTGAAAGACGTATTTGGGAAACTATGAATACATCACGACATTTAACAAGGGTAGCAAAATGTTGGTTGAAGAAAAAGAAAAAAAAGTTGGTCTACTTTCATCACCTTTAATCGAAAAGGTAATCAATTAGGTTGGTATAGCGTAGAATTGATGTTTCTGATACATCTAAAGACTGAATTACTTAACATTTTTTGTATAGGGAGGACAATTACTCATCAAATATTATTAAAAATTGAGAATTTTTACAACGATGATAAGTATAGTGTTTTGATGCCCGGTATGAAAGACTTTGTTTCAGTTCGAAATAATGATAGTAATCGAGTACACGTCCAAAAACGGCTTGTTCTGTCTAACTTAAGGGGGTGGATGCACTCAGAAGCGTAAAAAAAGTCTATTTTAAAAAATTTATTTTTTACAGTAATTAAGTTTATTTTACAAAATCAATCATACAGAGTTTTTATACAATGCTCTAACTTAACATTTATGAATATATATATATATATATATATATATATTATTTATTAAAATATCGCCATATTGGTTGGATCCTTTCCCGCGAGTAGTGCTTCGCGGTGAACATCACAGCAGCTTTCTAGATCATCTGAATTCGAAAAACCAAGGTGAAACCTTTAGTTCAATAATAAATCCAGTCTTTAATCGAAGCTTTTTTTTTTCTTGAAAATTTACAAAATGGTGGCATTCGAAACTTTGGACTCTGATTTTCGATAAAAAGTTAAAAGTTAATTGTTTAAAAAATATAGTAATTGTCAACAAAAATCAATATCCTTCGATTAAAGACTAGTTCTTAATGCCAAAAAGATAATATCAAAATTTCATCAATATCCACCGAATGGTTTTCGAGTTATATTAGTCACCGAATGGAAAAACACAGTTTTGATAAAAACGCGTTTAAAGTTTTTTAAAAGTAGATCTTGTTTAATTTTGGTGTTAAGTATCTAATTAAATGGAGAAAGTTAAATTTTGCATAATTTTATCTGTTGAATCCGAATATCACATTTTTTTGCTGATAATTTGAACATTTAATTGTTTATAGCTAATTGTTTAAATAATTTCTTTGAAAAATTTCATTTTTTCAAATTGATTTTTTATTTTCGTATATTTTAAGAATTTTTAAAACGAAAGTATTCTTTACAAAATTTGGTTAAATTCAATATTCATCGAGTTATTAAACTTTGAAAAATTTTTGCTAGGAAAATTTAGTCCGACTAGCTTACACTCGTTTATCACATAAAATTTTTAGCCTAATAGAATTATTTAGATATTAATATTGAATCATCAATACCTGGACCATATAATAGAGCTTCTACAGATTTTGAAACTTCTAAAACATCTAGTTGGTGTTGTCTTCGAAGCATTCTGCCCTCGCGGGTATTCTCGTTTGTCCGCCTGTTCGCTAAATTTATTCGTTCTGAATCTCTATTTTCCGTGTAACGGTGAGAATTGGGTCCGCAATCAATCCCAAGTGAATTCATAATGAGTAATAATGAATGTGAACCCTCATTAAACAAACATGCAGCGATATATGCAGCAATTTCTACTATAGTGCTGCTACTCCACAATGTTTTGGGACTTATTTTCCACACTAGCTGGTTGAAACTTTCATTATTATTTTGATTGAAACCACCAATACATCTCAAAAGTAAATAATCATTACTTAAATCTTTATAAATAGGTTTAATAGCATCTAAAACAACTGGAGGCAAGGGCTTATAATCGTGCTCATAAGAATCAAGTTCTGCTTTAGCTTCAGCTCGTTGATATGAGCACCAAGAGTCTTCACCTTTTTGACACTTCTCGTGTTGTGGTTTTTCATCTGTTGAGCTGTAATGATAAAATGTTGCCCATATCGCATTTTTCATGTTCTCTAGCGAATCACAATGCCGACGTATGGTTACATCATAGTAAACAGTTAATTTGTCAATCATTTTCCCTGTCAGTTTACCTTTTCCTCCAACACCGGCTTGTTTGGTCTTCAATGAGCGTAATCGAGTCCCCATACGTTTCTATACGTGACCTATACACTCTTTTTTTCGAAGTTCTCTTGAACCTTTCGCACGATCCATGATAAAATTTTCAAAACAATTTTCACAAATCAAAAAACACGTGTATCGACTACTCACTTCCAATGTCAAGTGTAAAATGAAATTTAACCAAAAATTTTCCATCTTATACTTGAAATTATTCTATTCATACAAGATAATAGGCGTGACAAAACCGGGCGCTTGCAGCTGCCGTCCACTACCTGCTCTAGTCACAACCGAAAGGTTTAATGTTGCTTCAGTAATTGCTAAATATCTTGCAAACTATTCATCGGATTGACTTGAAATTTTCAGAGAATATTCTTAAAATATCATACTTTAAGAAATAGAAATAAAAAAAAATCGATTTTTCAAAAATTCTAAGTGCATCTCCCTCCTTAAGGGTTTAAAAGAACTATACCAATGTTTCCGTGAAATAAACCCAACAGAAAAAATTGTATTTTCGAAATTTGCTTTTTTACGACCGAAACCAGAGAGAAAATTAATAAATAATTTTTTGTATTGTTTTTATAAATTCATGGGATATTAACTGTATTAATCATTAAACAGTGATTATATTCGTAAATTAAGTCTATAAATTGAGAATATTATATCATAAAATCATTAAATAAATATATATATATATATATATATATATATATATTGATAATTAGTAATTTATAAATTTAATCAAGAATTTTGTTCATTACGAATCGATTATGCATACGATTTGCATTACTTGTAGTTATTACAAGCTCTGCTTTCCAAGAAAGTATCGTAGATAAACCGGTAGTAAAGTAGACATACTTAGCAAAATTGCCTACAATTGAGAACAAAGAATTAGAAAAAATCTTGGAAATACCTGACCAACAGATCTTGATTACTAACCACAACTCAGCTTCCCTACCACCTCAAGCGTTTATCTACTTTGATAAGCAAGGAGTCATCCAAGACAGCAACAACCTTCCTTCAATATATCATTGGGACAGAAATGTCGCAAATAAAAGAATCAATTTATCTGATATGGTTGTTAACAAAAAATATGACCCAGTTTTTTAGATCAGTTTTTTTATCATTACCCTCGCGGTTTTGAGAATGCCGTAAAAATGCCGTAATTTTTCGACATTTATGCTCATTTCGTATATTTACCGTTATAATTCGGTAATAATGTGGTTAAACTAAAGTTGTTTTGGCCAGTTTTTATACTGTAGTCATCCAGTATATATACTGCACTTATGCTGTACAGTTACCAAAAATACCCGGGAAAAAATGAATTTGCCTAATCATATATATTTATATATGACTATATATTGAATTTATAGAATTATATATAATTATATATGATTATATCTAAATTTTAATATAAAATATATATAATCATAGATAGACTAATATATTGTTTGTATATTTTATATAAGTCTACATATGATCAGATCTGACAAGGGGAGGATACGACCTTGGGGAAACCGATTTTGATAATCTTTGACGTAGTGGTAGTACACTATGAGGGTATACTACCTCTGAAATACTAAAGTGCAATACTCAAAAATGGCTGAGAAAAACGCACTCAAAGTTTACCCAGCACTATAATATATTAATAGGTAAATAATTGATACATTAAATTATTCTTTAATAAAAAATTTTTCAATTTTAAACTTCATTTCTATAAATTATCTGCGGTGGTACAAACAAATAATAAGTCGAAAATTAAATGGATAATTATACATTTTTTTAATTAATTAAAGCAATATTTTATAATTACGTATTATGAGATATTATTACATGATCCTGAGTGATACTTATAATAAAAACATTCAAAACAAAAAGTTTTTCTATACCAAGAACAACAAATAAATGCTGCTTTTTTACAATGACACGGTATTTTTAAACGGTCTAATGAGAAACACCCATCATTGACATTAGTAAAAAAATTTCTTGTGTCACAAAGCCCGCTGGCGAACCAGGCATATTCCATCATGTCTCGAAATATTGGCGCTGACAATTGGTGATGAATAATCGAATGAATTTTTATGCAATCCTCTCGGAATAAATTTCATAATTCTTGTCTAGAAGTTCAGCGGTACTTTGCAATCGTTTGATAAAATTTTTCACTTGTCTATAGAAATAGACATCACATGGTTGAACTAACGGAGTACATTTTGGGGTATAACTAAATGTGCATGTAGGCATTTTTTATCATCCTGAAATATTTCATCATATAATTCTGGCTTCACTTGTCCTGCCCACGAGTCAATAATTAAAAAGAAATTTATTTTTTGAACATATGGCATTAAACATTTCTCTAGAAAATTTTTATAGAAAGTAGTTGTCAGTTTTCCTGATTTTGATGATGTGACAATAACATTTTTGTATTTTTTTAAATATTCTTCTACGTTTTTCTTTATTCTTGGCCCAAAATCACCTGTAGGCTCTTGCAAACAAATAAAAACATGTCGTAGTAATTTTCCAGATAATGTTATGCTATATTGTGCAGTATATGAGTGTGACACCTTGGTCATGTCTTGTACTTTTGCAAACACTGTTTTGCTTCCTTTTTCCGTCAGTGTCCTATTAAACATTGATTGGTATTGACATCCTGAAAATATGAATTTTAAAAAATCTAATGATTAACTTCGATTAAATTTAATAATGGAATAAAAAATAATTAGTTTACCGTTAGAAAATTTATATACCTGTTTGATCTGTATTAATAACGAAGTCACTATCGAAGTTAGATATCAATTGTTTTGTTTGAATGCGAAACATTTCTGCAGAGGCGATAATTTCTGGCATGGTGTGAACTTCTTTGTCTGTTACAAATTTTGTAATTTTGCGTTGACGAATGTTGTGTCTTTGTTTAAATTTTTTACCCATGGGTCGGACGCTGTAAATTGAAGATTAGGAAACTGGCTGGCTGCAGCTAAAGCCCATTGCTGCAAATTTCGTGTAGTCACTTGTTGATAATTTTGTCTTGCCTCGACGAAGCGGTCATACGTCCAAGAATCAATCACATGATATTTATCAAATTTAGTTCCACCATGATCAACATCTTTTTCCCATACTTTCAAATGATCCATTCTCTTCAAATGACTACATCCATTTTTTTGTAATGTCTCTAGTTTCCATGAAGGGTGAGCTTTTGCTATGTTTAAAACTTTAATTTTATATTCCAGAGGAATATAATCCATCATTTTT
The DNA here is from genome assembly GCF_020080835.1 of Cotesia glomerata. Classification (NCBI taxonomy): domain Eukaryota; kingdom Metazoa; phylum Arthropoda; class Insecta; order Hymenoptera; family Braconidae; genus Cotesia; species Cotesia glomerata. The sequence goes on along the minus strand of NC_058158.1, from coordinate 15,971,947 downwards.
TGTTTTTTTTTTTTTCATCTGGAACATAGTCATCAACTGAATTATTTTCTACTGCTTCAAAATTTCCGTCTGGGCATTCTTCTTGAGTATGAATCAATTCTTGATTGCTTACGAACTTCTTTTTATTTAACATATCTAACGTATTATCATATAATTCTCTACCAATCAACATAGCATCTTCAGATAGAGTGTCAGAAGATGTTTTTGCAATTAAATCACTTTCAAGAAGTAAACCTTCATAATACACTACTCCATCTTTTAGCCGTTGCTTCGATAAATCACTATGTAAGGATGTATCAGGAGTGTTTTCATCTCCATAAGAAGAACTGGCTTCGCTTGATGACATTTTATAAATTATAAAACAATTTTTAAAGTAAATTTCACTGCACAAATACGTCTGTTCGTGTCGAAATTCAGAAACTAACTGCTATAGTCAAGCTTCTGAAAAAGTGGTGGGACTAACATAGGTTCAAGGACAACAACATGACTATTCTTCCGGTAGGCCAACAGAGCTCGAATCGATGTACAGTTTACAATAACTCGAGGACAAGAATTATTGTACCCTCATACCATATTCGACCCTTCTTATTGTCTGGCGCAGGTATATATTTTTCAGTTAAACTTATAATGAATATGAGAGTTATAAGAATTATTCATGAATTACAAATATCTCATGATATACACCGTAGATAATTTATAGAAATGAAGTTGAAAATAAAAAAATATTTTATTAAAGAATAATTTAATGTATCAATTATTTACCTATTAATATATTATAGTGCTGAGTAAACTTTGAGTGCGTTTTTCTCAGCCATTTTTGAGTATTGCATTTTAGTATTTCAGAGGTAGTATACCCACATGGTGTACTATCACTGCGTCAAAGATTATCCAAATCCGTTTCCCCAAGGTCGTATCCTCCCCTTGTTAGTAGCGTTATTCGCATAGTACTCATTTAAATATGTCTGCTTATGTCTGCTTATTCCTCATCAAATTTTATGTCATTTCATGGTTTCAAGCACCTTCTGCGATAAAGTCACCTAATCAAGATTTGAATATGGTTAAAAATTTATATCAATACCGTTCTGTTCATAAAAAAATTGCTGACGCAGCAAGCTCGACATTATTAAGACATTTATGGTACTTATCCGAAGAGTTAGTCGGTTTAGCGTTATTTGATGACAGTGTACCCTTACAAATTAAAAGGCAAACCGTAGCTGCAACGAAAGTGCGAAACAGTAATGCTGCAAACTCGAAAAAGTTTATTGCCAAAGATATAAGCTTGTTATTATCGAAAAATCACTGTGATTTTGCTAGCAAGCAATCATTGCTTTTATTTCAACAGTTTGAATTACTGCATTAATTCATGGACAAGGATCCAGATCTCTGGGCATCTGATCAAAATTATTTACACTGTAAATCAGTGCTGTCTGACTTACAAGTGATCAATGATCTCGCTGAATGAGGCGTAGCATTAATTCAGGAGTACAACAACTGTTTGACCAGAAGTGAAGAACAAAGGCAATATTTATTGCAAGTTGTTAAAGAGCATAGGAAAAAATTTCCTAACGTTACTAAGAGTTACTACATTACTAAGTTGCAAACCAAATACGTTTAAATGTCTGGAAATATAATAGATCTGGTTTTTATATGGGTCATTCCACGTCAAATCGACCAATAGTTGGACTCGACCCCTTTCGATTTGGATAAATTTTGGTCAGAAGTTTTCTTTTATCCTATAACGAAGTTCTGCCAAAGGAAAAAAATTAAAAAAATTTTTTTCAAAAGTTATGCAAAATCCAAAATTTCACTATTTTCCATATTTTTTAAATTTATGTTTCAAAAATCTCGAAAACTATTGCAATTAAAAAAATCGCTTATGGTAAACTTCAAAGGGGATACTTGGGGCTATTAAAAAAAAAAATTTCCAAAAAAATTTTTGAAAATCTCCAATTTGTGAAATTTTGAATTTTTGAAAATTGTCAAAATTGACCGTCGACAATAAATTTTTGGCTCAAATTTTTGTGTACTACCTTGTACCAATCTTAAAAGATCCTGAAATTTTTGGAATTGTGTTTTTGTTTTTTCAAAAATATGAATTTTTGAAATTTGTTAAAAATTTTTTCTTAAATTTTTTTTTTTTTTATTCAGTTTGGCAAATCGCGTAATTTTGATATTTTGAACAGTTGAAATTTCATTTAGTGGCATAATGATGAGAAAAAAAACATTAATGACATTTTTTGGGATCATTTTCAAAATAAAACTCGTAAAAAAAATGATACTGACACCTGTATTATCATTTGATGTTAAAGTAGAAGAAGTGGTGACATCTGTGGCGTGACGTTTGAATCTTTACGTGTAAGATAAAGTTAACCTTTCTGATTTTTATTTCGAAGACAGTCATCATTCCAAGTAAGTGTCTAGAAATAACTCTTTCTTCAAATTCTAAACTTATAACAATTATCTTATCAAGTGTTTAATTTGAGGACATTATCTAGTTAAAATTTTGAGTGTAGAAAAAATAAGAGATCAGTGATGGAAAATAAAAAGTGTTCGATTGGATTATTTAAGAATGAAATATGCTCTGAAGAAAAATTTATTAATTGCAAAGATTTTTCTGACGAAGATCAGATTACTCTGAATTCTAGAAGTGGTACAGATGTTAGTTTTATTTGCTCTCAACATGACAAACAGTATCGTATCAAATATACTTCAAATCAAAAATCTTGTGCTGATCCCTTTAAACTTCATGACAGTATAGTTCGTAAATCTTTGAGACCAGTCAGTTTAAAATTGTTCGAACAGTGTAAGATTAGGTTACCTTCCATTATACCGGGAAGTAAACTATGCATTTCGTGTACTAAAAGAGTCTATAGTGAATTACCAGAACATCAAAATGAAGTTGAAATATTTAAAAAAACTGTGAATGTCGAAGAAAGTCAACTAGTTGAGAGTGTCTCTGAAGATTCCGTTTCCAAATCATCAAAACCATCCAGAAACACCTGACCAAGTAGGAACTCCAATATTAATTCAAAGCCTGGTGGACGAAAAAATGTCCTCTAATTTATCTGAGAACTTGCAGTTGTCCAAATGTGCCACCTTCAACATCTGAAATGTGCAGCTCAACCGGTGAAACTTTTACACCTACTGAAATACATCTAGATCGCCTTAATTCTATTGCCAAAATTTTTAATTTATCTCCTGTAAAAAAAAAAGATTTAGATCGATCAAAAACATACGCTCAACGGAAATATCATGAGATGACATCGAAACTGCAATCATGCTTTGAACATCTTATGGAAAATGATTCTGACACAATTAAAAATAAACAATTGAACATTGACGATACTCCTGAATTAACCGGAAAAGAAATAATAAATCAGCTAAAAGAAAAAATTTAATAACTGCAGCAAAGTGAGTGAAAAATTACAGATTTTATCTGTTTTGCCTTTAAGTTGGTCAACAGAAAAAATTGTTGATGTTTTTGAAGCATCTACATACATGGTGAAAAAAGTAAAACAAAAAGTCAGTGAAGATGGCATTCTATTCACTCCACAAAGAAACAAAGGTCATTCATTATTAAAAACTACTGAAGAGAAAATTCAACAATTTTATCGAAATCAAGATGTAAGTAGAGAGTTACCAGGTAAAAAAGAATTTAAATCTGTTCATGAGAATGGTCAACGGGTTCCAAAACAAAAACGGCTGATTTTGGGTAATTTAAATGAAATTTATCAATTGTTCAAGCAGAAATACCCATTTGAAAAAGTCAGTTTTTCAAAATTTGCTAGTCTGAGACCCCTGAATGTGTTCTAGCAGGTTCATCTGGCACTCACGTAGTTTGTGTCTGTCTCATTCACGAAAATTTTAAACTGTCATTTCATGGTGCAAAAACTTGACAAATTAAAATGTAGCGATGAAAGTCAACCGTTTTCTTCATATCGAGATTGCTTGAAAATGGTTATTTGTCCTCGGCCTACGAGTGACTGCTATTTGGGAACCTGTAGTAACTGTCCTGGCTCGACAAAATTAAGAAGAACGATCGAAAATATTTTCAATGATAACTTTGTAGATGAAATAACGTATAAACAATGGACTCAAGTAGATCGATGTTCTTTGGAAACGATTGTGAAATCAACTGATGATTTCGTTGATAATTTGGTAGAATCTATTCCAAAATTCCTTCAGCATGATTTTATTGCTCGTCAACAGGCTGAATTTTTCAAACTACGAAAAAGAATCTCGAAGTTGGACAAGTACTTGTTGTTGCTGACTTCTCAGAAAATTACTCATTTTTACTTCAAAACAGTGTCCAAGGAGCTTATTGGAATAATAGTCAAGCGACAATCCATCCATTTGCTTGCTATTATAGATCCATTGATGAAAATGTCGACAATATAGTACCTCTAAATTTGATAATCATTTCAGACAACTTGACGCATAATACAACAGCAGTTTATAGTTTCCAGGAAGTACTGACATCGTTTCTGAAAAATAAAATCCCAGACATTTCTAAAATAATTTATTTTTCGGATGGTGCAGCATCTCAATATAAAAATCGGTACAATTTGCTGAACTTGCTGCATCATGAGGAAGATTTTCAAATACCAGCGGAATGGCATTATTTTGCAACTTCACATGGAAAAGGTCCAAGTGATGGTTTAGGCGGAACATTAAAACGGAAGGTTGACAGAGCCAACCTCCAATCTAAAGCTGACGACCAAATTCAAACACCTGATGAGCTATTCCAATGGGCAAAAAAAAGAAAATGTTCACGGAATCAATTGTGACTTTGTTTCAAATGAGCAGATTCAGCGTACTCAAAAAAAACTTAACCAGAGATTTAAAAATGCTCTGCCAGTACAAGGAATCCGAAATTGTCATGCCGCTATTCCCATTTCAAGTGATGTGATGAGAGTAAAAACCTCATCCTCATCTGAGGAAGGAAAGGATTTCCGGTTAAAAAATACAGATATCTACGAGTTCGTTGAAGAACCAGATATTAAAAGCAGGTAAAAATCTGAAATTTCTGTGTTAGTACTTTATCTATTTTAAGTTTGGGTTTAAAGATTTAAGTCATATTAACATTTTTCAGGTTAAGAAAAAGAAAAGGAGCAACAACAGTGACTGAAGAATTGAAGAAAAAAATTTTCGTAACAGAATGTCAAGTAAACTTACACGTAAAAGCCCTATTAAATAAATTAATAACCAATAATAAACAAATCTCACTAATGTTTTTTTTCTACTCATTAAGCCAATAAATGAAATTTCAACTGCCCAAAATATCAAAATTACGCGCTTTGACAAACTGATCAAAAAAAAAAAAAAAAAAATTAAGAAAAAATTTGTTTTTAACAAATTTCAAAAATTCATATTTTTGAAAAAACAAAAACACAATTCAAAAATTTCAGGATCTTTTAAGATTGGTACAAGGTAGTACACAAAAATTTGAGCCAAAAATTTATTGTCGACGGTCAATTTTGACAATTTTCAAAAATTCAAAATTTCACAAATTGGAGATTTTTGAAAATTTTTTTGGAAATTTTTTTAATAGCCCCAAAGTGTCCCCTTTGAAGTTTACCATAAGCGATTTTTTAATTGCAATAGTTTTCGAGATTTTTGAAACATAAATTTAAAAACATATGTAAAAATAATTGAAATTTTGGATTTTGCATAACTTTTGAAAAAAATTTTTTTAATTTTTTTCCTTTGGCAGAACTTCGTTATAGGATAAAAGAAAACTTCTGACCAAAATTTATCCAAATCGAAAGGGGTCGAGTCCAACTATTGGTCGATTTGACGTGGAATGACCCATATAGAAAACTTGTAATTTATGCCGGCATTATCCGATTTATTAGTGTGAATCTAAATATAGTTTTATAAATAAAAATTATTTACTTGTAGTAAATTACTTCAATAAGGGCTCAATTTTTCAAAAATACCTTTTCTTATTCTTATGCATTCTGTTGAAACTAGTTGCTCCTCGGATTTGTTTTTTATACTGTGTATTTAATCCTTAACCATTTATCCAAAAGTTCAGTTGATCCTGCAGACTATCCCTAAAACTTTCTGCTGTAGATTATGATTAAAAGTCTTCAAAAATTTTATTATTGGAACATTAAAACGCTTTTCTATCTCAATATAGAATTTAGCATGTTTTTCAGTTCGAAAAATAGAAGATCGTTTGAAACAGAAAAGGATTACAAAGTACCAAAAAGAATTTGATGTTTGATTATATCGAATACTTGTTAATCATTTAATTTTCTTATTTTCAATAATATATCTTGTGGGAATGGAATGTGTCAAATCATTTTCAATATGTTTACTTAATCAGGGTTGTCTTGAGGATTGGTTAAATAACCCCGAGAAAAATATTTATTTATAATTATATATATTTACATATAAATTGGTTATATATGATTATATATAAAAAATAGCCAAATATAATCATATCTTATCATATATAATTATGTATAATTATATATAGATAGATAGATAGATAGATAAAAAATTTATTTGGCTCTGGAACCTAAGCTCCCTCAAAGCCATCAATATTTAAATTACATTGGTTTACATAGGTTACAAGATTACTTAACTAATTAAAGGTTTACAATTAGATTTAATTTCAAATGTTATAAAATCCAAATAGATTATTTAATACAAACAAATAACTTAGTTTAAAGTCATAATAATTCTACAAGAAAAACTATTTAAATAAGATCCAAAATAAAGATTGCAATTGTTAATTGTCATGTTCAAAAAAGTGATTGAAGCAAGCATTTTTAAATTCAACCAAATTATCTACAGCCACAGTCTCAGCTGGCAGTACATTCCAGATACGTATGCCATGAATTAAGAATGAATTATCATACATGACACAATTAGCCTGCGGTATACGAAGATAGTCTTGTCAGACATCACCTCTACGCAGTGCTACAGGCAAAAAGTCTAGTTTTGAGCCGAATAGCTGCCGATAATTTAGTCGAATTTCCTTATAAAACAGACAAGCAATGAAATAATCTCTTCTCGCTGCAAGCTTTAGCCAACCTAACTTTTTGAAATATGGAGTAACATGTTCATATTTTGGTACTTTATAGATAAATCTAACACATGAATTCAATTTACGCTGCATCTTTAATAATAATTTGTTTGACATATTCGTATACGCCGCACAACAATAATCAAAGAGAGGAATTATTAAAGTAGATACTAGCTTAATACGTAAACTTTCACTTAATATTTCATTGTTTATTTTTAGTTGTGCTAGAATACTCATAGCGCGATTGCACAAATTTGTTACTTGATTCTCCCATGAGAGAGTACTATCTATAGTCACCCCAAGGTATTTTATAGTGCTACTATAGGGAATAGCACACCCCTCCACAAAGATTGTGTGGGCTAGTCTGCACTCATCACTACTAATTTTTGCTCTACTTCCACAAATAATTGCTTTCGTCTTCGAAGGATTCATTTTTAGATGATTAGTTCTGCACCAATTTGTGATTTTTATTATTTCACCGTTAAGCTTATTCACACAAAAAACACTGATTTGAGAAAGATGACAAGAAAGGTATATCAGTAAGTCATCAGCATAGAATAAGTATTGGCAATCTAAACGTTTAGCACGGACCAAGCACACTTCCCTGAGGTACACCACTTACAATTTCTTCCCACGACGAGTTACCTTCGCTAAAGCGTACGGACTGCTTTGTTTGCTAAATAAAATCCAATCCAATCAACGGCTGAATTCGACATGTTCATAGATGACAATTTACATAATAATCTTTTGTGATTAACAGAATCAAAGGCCTTGCTAAGGTCAAACGAGATCGCAATTAAAACCTTTGACTCATTCACCGCTTGTCTTATATCGTCACAGAACTTTACAATGGCAGTCTGCGTACCCAAACCTCCACGAAATGCTGTCTGATATTCATAGAAGTAATTATTGTCATTGATATATATAACAATTTGGTCATGAGCACACCGTTACAACGCTTTTGGCAAGTTTGGCAACAGCGATATAGACCTATAATCATCACAGTTTACTGGATAAGCCTTTTTTGGAATAGGAATCACATGTGATAGCTTCCAATTCTCCGGAAAGACTCCTGTAGTTAATGACAAGTTGAAGAGGTCTGTAATTGCTTGCTGAAAAAAAGGCAGCACACATTTATATGACTTGATAGAAAAGCCATCCGAGCCACATGAATTTGACGTCAATCTCATAATTGATTTTCTAACTGTTACTGTGTTCAATTCTGTGAAAGTGAATTCATCGCCATTATTATCAACCAACAATATGTCTGACATGTCAAAATCTGAATCGATGACGTTACCCGACGCACGAGCAAAGAATCCATTTAATTCATTCAAGTCAACTTTTATAATAGTTTGTGATTTCTTCTATTTAACAATACCTAATCTTCTTAGATCATTCCAAAGTTCCCTCGAGTTTTTTGCATTAATTAATTGATTGTCAAAGTATTTTTTCTTTGCTTCAGTAATACCTTTTTTAACCAATCGCCTGACGTTAGAGTACTCTTTATAAGCATAACCCGTCCTTCTGTAGATGCGATAAAGCTTATTTCTCCGACATTGGAGACTTCTTATATCATCAGTGAACCATGGAACCGGTGGTCGACGCGGAACAACCAATTTTTCAGGTGCAATAGCATTTATAATACGTTCAAGGTGTGCATGTAAACAAGTGTTCATTTCATCAACTGAGCCCAGCTCCTCCAGAGCTTCATAATCAATATTTTCACACAATTCTCGCAGCTTATCATCATCAATAGCTTTCCAATTTCTGAATGTAAAGCTGTTCAGCTGTTGTAATTCAACTTTGTAATTATAAGTCACGATCAGAAATTAAGTCATGATCAGAAATAAATGGCTCTGAAGATTGTTCTGACGCCAACACCTTGGACAGATCATCCACAATGCAAAAATCAATCCAAGAATCCGAGTTTTGTAAGTGATGAGTAGGAGCATACTCAACAATATGCAAGTCTAAACAATCACAAAACTTCCGCAGTTGATCACGATAAAAATTCTTTTTACTTAAGTCTGAATTTAAATCTCCAACAATAATAATGTCATTAAATGGCACCATTATGTTTTCCATCTCTTCCTCTAAATCATCTAAATGTCCTATGTTCGGTGGTTTATAGACCACACCAACTAGTATCTTTTGCTTTGATGAACTCAATATTTCAACGAATAAGTACTCCGGATGTTTGTCTTCTGAGTTTGCTGAAGATGCAACATATTTAGCTTTAATATTATTTCGCACATAAAGAGCTACCCCACCTCCACTACGAATATGGCGATCATGGCGATAAAGAGTGTGATGTGGGAGAGACACCATGTTATCAGGTATTAACCGATTCAACCACGTTTCCGAAACAGCAATTATGTCATAATTATGATCTCTAAAATATTCTTTAAAAATTTCAAAATGACACTCATTTCTGAGCGATTGAGCGTTTACATGACAAACTTTTAAATTACTTAATCGAGTTGAAGGACTCTGCGATGAGACGATTGACATTGAAGATGGTGAGGGAGCAGTGATTTGTTATTGAATTAAATCCTGCAGTGGGCCTATTTCCACTGTAGGTCTCAACTTAATAGGTGGTTCATCATCTGCATACCTGACATTTACTGAAGTATTCGAAATCCAAATGTTTTTTGGATGAATTGTCGGGTACTTTTTACGGACCTCGAGCCGGAGCTTATATAGAGATGACGGATGCCTACGATGAAGATATATAGTAGCATCCGCATCCTGGTCCTGAACGCCAGGCATCAAAGTACTAACTTTTACTTTGTTTTTTTTAATACTTTTATTTCATTCATCATCATGCCTCAAGCTATTGAACTTGACGCAAACACTGCGATGACTCCTGTGACTCTTCCTACCCAAACGTTCCGCACTGACAATCTCATTTTCAGTAACTGGTACTTTCAAAGCCTGCGTTAATTGTACAACAACGTCGGGAAGCTTTTCTCTATCTAATTCAGGAAGACCAGTAATCGTTGACTCATCCGCAAGTGAAAGTGATTCCATCTGCAGCATTCTAGCCTCCAAATCACCATCAGCAATATTTTTCGCAATAGCTCTAGCTTTTTCCAAAAGATTATTACCACCATCAGGTTGAGCTTCCTCAATTTTAGAAACCCTAGCCTCCAAATCCTTGACATTTTTCTGCAACATATCATAATTAGAAATCAGTTTGTCAACCTTGTCATTGACTGACTTCATAGTTTCATCAAACTTGTTCAACTTTTCTCCGAACTTAGTAACGTTCTTATCTACTCCATCTATTTTTTTTAACTTCTCAGAAATTTCCTTTAATATCGGTGACACATCAGTGACACAAGCTGGACAGCAATCCTTAACCTTAGCGGCTGCATGTGCCTTAGATGGTAAACAACATCGCACCTTCACACATGTGTTATGAAAGTAGTGTTTACAATAAGCAGTTGTTTGGACAGCTGATGCGGCGTCACTGATGACTTTTAGGCACAATCCACACGACATAGACATTGTCACAAGAATTGTGAGATGGCAGCACAATATATATACCAAACGCAAGATGGCAGCACACTCAAATTTTCTAATAGGTTAGCCAAAATAAAACTAACCTAAATCAGAAATTTCAACTGTTTTCTTTAAATACAAAATCCGTTCAGTAAGAAATACAAGCGATTATCATTTCGAAAAGAAGCCAGTATTCGAAAATATAGTTTAAATAAATTGTCTATGTCAGTAAACCACAATATCATTTACAAATAACGCACCAAATGCACCAATGCAAAAACACGTCCGCACTATACAGCGCACACGATGATATAACAATATTTAATTATATGTTTATTACATCTAATTAATTATTGGGTTAATTTTATGGATAGAGTATTTAATATGGTCCTACGCAATTCTCTTTAACCAATTAAAATGCAAAAAAAATCTAGCCACCTATCCAACTATTAACCCTGCTCAATGCTGCTTAACTTTGGTAATCTCCGGGCGTCTTGAAGTTTCTGTCTGCTGTGCTGCTGTCTTAGATGACAATGATTCTATGATCTACATAATGTATTATATGAGTTTATCATAAATCATAAATATAATATAAAAATTGATTTTATAATATATTTGGGTAGTCATAATTCATAATTTATTCATTTTACCGAATTTCATTATAATATAACACTTATTTAAATAATAAAATAAATAATGATTTTACTATTAGGTAGAAGCAGAGCAGACCAAAACATCTCATAGGAAATGTAACAAATTTTGTATTTCAGAATTATTTAAACGTAATTATAAACATAATTTTACACTTTTTGTGATTACCAAAAAAAAATTTTCATATATGTTAATTATATAAAAGCATATATAATCATATATACTTATATATAATTATATATGGGACTATATATAATCTTGGATGGCTGTATGTTGCTCCATATGTAGTCATATATGATTATATATGACTTCATATACAATTCCATATATAATCATGGATGATTATATATAACTATATATGGAACTATATATAATCTTGCTTGGCTGTATATTGCTCCATATATAGTCATACATAATTATATATGATTATATATGACCTCATATACAATTCCATATATAATCATGTATGGCTATATATAATTATATATGGAACTATATAATCTTGCTTGGTTGTATATTGCTCCATATATAGTCACATATAATTATATATGATTATATATAACCTCATATACAATTCCATCTATAATCATATATGATTATATATAATTATATATAATTGTATATGGAACTATATATAATCCTGCATGGCTGTATATTGCTCCATATATAGTCATATATAATTATATATAATCTTATATACAATTCCATATATAATCATGTATGATTATATATAATTATATATGATTATATATAATTGTATATAATTATATATGTGATTCCATATATAATCATATATATGATTACTTAATCGGGTTGTCTTGAGGATTGGTTAAATAACCTCAATAGACCAAAAACGAAATAAATAACAATAATATTTGTTGACTTATTAAGCAAGTTATAATGTAAAAAATTAATCTAGGCTAACTTTTTAGAGAATTAAATATACTTTAAATTTTTAATTGAAATTTGTCATTTATCGTCAATAATTTAGAAAATATAGTTGAAAAATTCCCTGATTAAAAAAAAGAATTTGATAGAATTAAAAAAATTTATATCCTCATGAATGCTATCCAATCCTGAAAATATGATTCAAAAGGATTCAACATGATTTGAATTTTTTAATTCTGTTAAATACTATTTAATTCTAAAAATATGATTTAACAGGATTTGAAAGGATTTAAACTGTTAAATACTGTCAAATGCTTGTAAATCCTCAAAATATAATTAATTAAGATTTAAGATGATTAAAAACCTTGAATACTACTGAATACTTTTAAATTCTAAAAATATGATTCATAATGATATAAGGCTACTCAAAATTTTAAATACTATTCAGTAATTCCCAGTGAACACAATTATGTCAAACTGACGTCAGAATGACGTCATGCTACGTCATGATTTACGTAAGATGTCATATATAACTCATAGTTTCCCACTTCCTGACGTAAGATTCTTACGTAATACACATGACGTAGGGGAGGAAGGGGTCAATTGAACTATGGGGCAATTGAACCACTCGACTTAAAAAATCGAAAAAATTGAAAAAATGCTTAATCCTCTTAAAATTAGATTCTAATATGTTAAACGCAGATATGATCAAAATTTGAAATCATTTCGATCAAAAAATTTTGAAAAATTAAGATTTTTGTATTTTTAGGCATGTAAAATTTTTTTTCGGCTGGTGACAAATTGTTTAATAATATTTTAAGTTTTGAATTAATTGATAAAGTTTGAATTGTAGTAGTTGTATATACTTATACTTTATAATCCCCAACTTCGTTTATAGTGATATAATAGTTTATTTATTTATTATTTATTATTAATTCTCATAAAATCATATGGGGTCAATTGAACCAGCAGTCGCGGGGACGATTGAACCACGGAGAAGCATGAGACATGCGCGCGCACCTTGACTCTGTATAAAAAATACCGAGGAAAATAAAAATGTAATGTGTTTGTTATTGTTTCAATTTTAAGTTAATATTAATTTATTCAAGACTGAAAAAAGTATTTAATATCTGTGGTAAGTAATAAAAGATTGAGTTATTATTATTATTAAAAATTAACAGTTAATAGTTGATTATATTGACTAGATAAAATTATTTTTGTCAAGTTGAGGTTATAACCTAACAATTTGACGAACTTAATTTATAATAAATATTTTTTTTTATTTTTTATGTTAGCTAATGTCTCATTTTTATGTATAAATTTTTAATAAATAATTTTTTTTACAGATATTAAAATGCCTCGTAAAAGAGTAAAAAAATCTAATCGTGGAGAAGCGTCCACTGAAACGTATGAAACTGCTTGCAAGCGTATTTCGGAAACAAAACAAACGATACGAAGTGCTGCTAAAGAATTCGGTCTTTCCTATCCTACATTAAGAAGATATTTTATAAAATTCAAGAAAGGTGATAATTTGAATGTTGGGTATCATCCTCACAACAAAGTTTTTTCATTGGAGCAAGAACAATTACTCGTCGACTATTGTTTAACTTCAGCAAACATCACACTTCTCATAAACTCCAACCGCTTGATAGAAGTGTCTTTGGTCCATTTAAGCATCGTTTTAACGCTGAATCCGATCGTTGGTGTAAAAGTCATCCTGGGGTTCGTATGACTATCTACGATATCCCTTCTGTAACTGCAGAAGCTATTTCATCAGTAACAGCAGAAAATATAAAAGCTGGTTTTAAATGCACTGGTATTTATCCATTTAATCCTAACATATTTTCTGATGAAGAATTTTCACCTGCCACTGTTACTGATATGCCACTATCAAATGACAAGCCTGATCAATTAGCTCCCTCATGCAATACTTCAGTTGACAATCCTCATCATACTGCTGCTCCAAGTTTGACTTCTCCAATTGACAACAACGATGGTATATTGCGTGATAAAACTAATCATGAGCAAGTAAACATCGTTACTCCTTCACAAATACGGCCTTTACCACGGGCTCAATTAACTCAAAAAGCAAGAAAGGGTCGAGTACGCGGTAAGACGGCAATTTATACTGATACACCTGAGAAATTAGAAATAGAAGCTAGAACCAATGCAAAGAAACCCAAAATTTTACAATTAGACGAAGATATGGATGTTAATAAAGAAAAAAAGAAACCAAAAACATTAAAGTCAACTAATAACCAAAAAAAAAGAGTACAAAAAAAAAAGAAATAATTATTTGTACCTGAGATTGTTTTTTTTTTAATAAATAAGTGTGTGAAAATTGTTAATTAATATAATATAAGATCTGTGCATTAAAAATGTGCAATAGTAATGTTAAAAATAAATATATTATTTATTAAAAGTTCGAATTTAAATTTTAAATATTATTGGCTCAATTGACCCCAAGCAGTGGTTCAATTGCCCCCGAGCGGGGGTCAATTGAACCATTCGACGCGCTTGCATAAATTAATAATTTATAAAAATTCACGTTGTTTATTGACTAATTAATGTATTGATAATGATAATATACATAATAAACTATCATTCCAAGAAAAAAAAAATTATTATTTAATTTTAATTCAAATAGTAAAAAATTGCTAAACTTTTTTTGGTTCAATTGACCCCTTCCTCCCCTACCTATGATGTAAGTGATGTAACTGATGTCAAAATTAATTACGCGGAAGAACATTTTTGAAAAAAAAAAGTAACATTTAATTATGCGGTTTTGGGTTCGAATAATAATTTCGAGACTGATACATGCTAAGGAAAAATATTTTGGAGTTGAAAAATCCTGGCATGTGCTGGGCTTGAACTCGGGTCCATTGAATCCGGAGTCTTGAATGCTGCTCACTTGTCTGCACCACGATTGATATTACAACGCTTATTTAAATCTATATAAATTTAAGAGTTGAAAAGGATTAAGTTTATACGTTTTTCTCAAGTTTCATTAAGATTTGTGATGAGATTGCATGGAAATTGATAAATTTTCAGAATTTTCATAAATTAATCTTTCATTGGTCATAAGAACGTCATAACGATGTCATATTAACGTCATAAATTCAGAAAATTGAAAACAAAAATGTTTAGATTGTCCAATTAAACGCAAAATGCCACTTAAAGTTGACAAATTTTTCCTAAATTCATGAAAATTCATAAAACATAATTAAAGAAAATTATATTACTTTCATGAAAGAAATACTTTTGCAAAAGCCCATCAGTCTTCAATTACTAATATTTCAGCTACCAATGGTTGCACAGCAAATTAGAAGACATTTTCGGAAGCTGAAATGAATTTTCTTTGAGGACCTGTCAAGTCAAGAAACGAAGAAAGTTTTCTAAGCCTCTGAGACGAAAAAAAAGAAATTAAAAATTTTGAAAAAGTTCTCCTTAATGCCATTTTTAGCTAAAATTTTTTGTCAGAAAATCTATAAACTATAATCATGAAGATTTACAGCTTTAAAATGCATCTTTTTAGATTTTCAAAACAATCATTTTTCACTGAGATACTGCAGGTCAAAAATCGGGAAAAATTCAGACTTCTTTGTGGGTAGTATGCATAGGAAATAATTTATTCCAATTTCTAAATGATCATGGTTTTTTATCACTATTAAATTTTCCATTTTCCATTATAGATACAATAATATAGAAGAAAACTCATAGAAATCATAGAGTATACCCTACAGAAGATTTCCAGACCCATAATTGATCGATCAACCCCATGGACACCGAGTGACAGCCCCATAAAAGGCGATTTTTGAGTAAATTGACAGAAAATTGACTGTTAAAAATTTATTCCTCGGTTTAGTCCACGGGAGATTAAGAAAGAAAACTTATGGGAATCATAGAGTACACCCTACAGAAGATTTTCAGACCCAAAATCGATTGATTAACCCCATGAAATCAAGTCCAGCCCCATAAAAGGCATTTTGTAAATAAATTGATAAAAAATTGACTATTAACAATTTATTCCTCGGTGTCCACGGGAGATTAAGAAAAAAAACTCATGAAAATCATAGAGTAGACTCTATAGAAGATTTCGAGACCAAGAATCGATCGATCAACCCCTTGGACACCGAGGAATAAATTTTTAATCGTCAATTTTCTGCCAATTTACTTAAAAAACGCTTTTTATGGGGCTGTTACTCGGTGTCCATGGGGTTGATCGATCAATTATGGATCTGGAAATCTTCTGTGGAGTCTATTCTATGATTTTCATGAGTTTTTTTTTCTTAATCTCTAGTGGACACTGAGAAATAAATTTTTAAATTTGAAAATAATGTAAAATTAGCTGAAAATAATCAGTTATGGGGCTGCTTCTTCGTGTCCATGGGGTGGTTTAAAGTCTTATTGATTTTTTGACACTCTAGAATGTGTATATTTAAGGTACACATCGCGTTTATCTTTTATTTTTTGCTGGACACCGAGCATCTAATTTTTTTTCGTCTGTTTTTTTTGTTGCTTGTCGTTTCTCGATAGTGTCCGCGGGATGCATGCGCGTGACAGAAAGGTCCGACCGCCACTTGGTGTTTTTCGTAATATCTCCGAAAATATTTATTTAATAAAAAAATTAATAATTACATCTTTGTTGGTTTTTCATTTTAGTTTTTTTTTTTTAAATAAACTTCCCCCTCAAACTTACGGTTCTCGAGTTATCACGATTTAAACAATTAAATTGTTATTAACAATTGTTTGCATCATTTGTCAACAAATTGAATACGATATTCGTAATTCTTGACCCAAAATACATAAGAATTCGTTGGGTTTTTCCATGGACATAAAATGTACACGGGCTTCCCTCCTTAGTCGATGGACTATGTTGAGTCAAAATGTTATTTCTTTCTGTGCAGTTGAATTCTCTTATAATTTTCAAAAAAAAAATTTTTTTTGGCTTTCTTTTGACAACGATAACTCACGAACGAATCAACTGATTTTGACTGAGCTAGCAGCGATCAACTTGGTTTTTTGATGTTAAAAGCTGATTAGATTTTGGAATCGATCGGTAAAGCTGTTTAGAAATTATTCTAAAAAACCACATTTAAAAAAATTTTTTTTTGTAGTTTTTTTGAGATTTTTCAAAATCCACCAGTTTAAATCGGCCCAAACTATATTCAAAATCTAAGATTGGCCAAGCCCTTTCAAATGGTGCCAACCACGATGAAATCGGACAAGCCGTTCAGAAAATATAAGAGGCCACACACACATACACACATACACACACAGACAGACATACAGACATTGTCGCGGAAACATTCGGGGAAGCTTCCTAGGACATCAAAACGTTAACATCCTCTAAAAACTCGATTTTTGAAATACGGGGTGAAACCAATAACTTTCCAACTTCTGGAAATTTCTAATTTTCTTAGCGGGAAGTTAAAAAGTATTCAGTAGAAACCGAAATTTCAAATACTGGTTAAATTCTTTCATATCCTAAAAAGATAATACAATGAAGACATTATTTTAGGATTAAAAAGTATTCAATGGAATCAGAAATTTTAAATACTGGTTGAATTCTTTAATATCTTAAAAAGATTATAAAATGAAGTCATTATTTCAGGATTAAAAAGTATTTAGTAGAATCAGAAATTTTAAATACTGGCTGAATTCTTTCATATCCCACAAAGATAATAAAATGAAGACATTATTTCAGGATTAAAAAGCATTCAATGGAATCAGAAATTTTAGATACTGGTCAATTCTTTTATATCTTAAAAAGATAATAAAATGAAGTCATTATTTCAGGATTGAAAAGTATTCAATAGAAACAGAAATTTTAAATACTAGTTGAATCCTTTTAAATTCTAAAAAAATAATCAAATTAATACATTATTTTAGGATTAAAAAGTATTCAGTAGAATTATAAATTTCATATGCTAGTTGAATTTTTTCATATACTAAAAAGATAATAAAATGAAGGCATCATTTTAGGATTAAATAGTATTTAGTAGAATAATAAATTTCAAATACTAGTTGAATTCTTTTATATTCTGAAAAAATATTCGAATTTAGATATTATTTTAGAATTAATAAGTATTTAACAGAATTAAAAATTTTAAATACTAGTTTAATTCTGTTTTATTCTACTACTCCTTTCGATTATTTTAGTATTAAAAAATATTTAATATGATTAATCGTGATTTTTGAAACAAGATTTGCAGTATTCAGCAGAATTCGAAAGTATTAACATTTTAATTCTTTTGAATTCTATCAAATTCCTTTTTTTAATCAGGGTTATGAAAATATGACTTATCAGGCTTGTTACTCTGAGCTATTGCGGAGACAACGAATCTTTCTTATACAATCTTGTAGCAAATTTGATGTACTAAAAAATAAGAACCAAATTTTTTGTATTTTTATCGATGGTTCACTTGAACAAAGCTAAAAATTAGAAAAATAGGATTTTGTTGGTCTGTAACTTTGAAAATATTGATGATACAAAAAATTTATCCAGATGTTTTTTGTAGTGCGTCAAATGGACTACAAAATTGTTATTTGACTTTTTGAGGTCTAATAGTTTATTTTATGAAAAATTGAAATCTTCAGACGTTGCGGCAAAAAAAAATGAAAAAAAAGGCACACCCTAATATACATATATATATATATATATATATATATATATATATATATATATATATATATATATATATATATATATATACATATGGGCAGATCCATTAATTCTCGACGAAAGTGTGCGCACTCAAGTCAGCGATTTTGATGCCGATTTTCTCTTTAAAAGTATACCTTACAAGAAGACGATCCTGAAAATTTGGACCCGATATAATCAAATCCGGCCGCTGGACAATTTTTTGAATTTTTAAAAAAGTCGATTTTTCACTGATTTTCGAATATTTGTATCTCAGCTTCTATATATCTTATAGACTTCTGCCCAGCGGCATTTTTTTCAGTCGACTCTCTACTTTCAATAAAAAAATAAGTATTCGGTCTAAACTCATATAGGGCTTAGCTGACAGCCTCTAACTAACGAAATCTTTTGGTTAAATTTTACCTATTTGTAAAAACACTAGTATATGTACAGTGTTTGAAGTTGAGGATCGACCATTAGCTAATGTCTTCTATTGAGGTATACTTTAGTGGAATCTATGCAATTTCTGCTTGATTGCTTCTATTATGTAAAGTTATAGCCATCTAAAACTAATTGAATTTTAGAAAACTGCAGTTTTCAGATAGCTAGAACCTTTTTCTCGGAACTTCGATTTCCTTCAAACTTTCAGGAAAGTTGCTTTATTATGTTCCTAAAAGGCCCTGAAAATTTGGGCTAGGGAATTGAGCTTGTATTTAAGTTATGAATTTTTTAATAATGCAAAAATCGCGTTAAATTTAATAAGGAATTCCTTAATAGTCATCACTTAAGGAGGTATAAGTTTGGCAACGCAATAAATTTTATCGCAGTTGCGCATGCGTTGACTGCTCTATTCGTGTTTGTGATGTGTAAGTGTGTGTGTTATGTTTACAAGTAATGCTATTAAAAATATTAAAATATTAAAGCATTAAAATATTCATTGTTTAATTATGTTATGTTTTATAATAAATAATAACAATTTGATAATACTTTTCTTAACCTATTTGATATTTCTTTTAACTTATTTTATTAAAGCTTTCAATTCCCCGCGTGACCCACCATTTACGGCGTTGCATCAACATAGCCTACATTTGCTATGGCTGACTATTTTTTTAAATTTAGTTTTTTCAAACTCAATTATTTTTATAACTAAGTGCCCTCAACTTAGTTTATTTTTTCAATAATTTTTGCAAATTTTTAACTTCCCGCTAAGAAAATTGAAAATTTTCGAATATCGGGAAGTTATTGGTTTTACCCCGTTTTTCGAAAATCGAGTTTTCATCGGATCTCGAGGTTTCGAAGTCCTAGGAAGCTTTCCTGACTATTTTCACGATGATGTCGTACGTCTGTATGTATGTGTGTGTGTGTGTGTGTGTGTGTGTGTGTGTGTGTGTGTGTGTGTGTGTGTGTGTGTGTGTGTGTGTGTGTGTGTGTGTAAACCTCTCGTAACTTTTGAACGGCTTTACCGATTTCATCGCGGTTGGTGTCATTCGAAAGGGCTTCGCCAAACTTAGATTTCTTGTAAGTTGGAACCCATTCGGACAAGTAGATTTCGAGAAATTGCTAACAAAGTGAAAAAAAAGTGACAAAAAAAGTTGTTTTTTTTTTCATTTTTTTTAAATATCTCCGAATTGGCTGAACCGATCAACTTCATAAACTAAGCAGCTCTTAACTTTGAAAACCCGCATCGATCGCCACATAGAGCGTCAGAATCGGTTGATGCGTTCGTGAGATATCGTTGTCGAAAAAAATCGAAAAAAGTGTTTTTTTGTAATAACTCCGAAATTTTTTATCAGATCGATTTTTTTGTACTAAATTTTTTATAGAGCTCAAAAAACCACATCGATCGCCGCCTACTGCGCGGAAATCGGTTAATTTATTAAAAAGTAACAGCAGTTTGAAAATTAGAAAATTCGTGTTTCAACGAATCTTGATAAGACTTTTGAGCTTGAAGAGCTCAAAAGCATAGTAAAGCTATCTATTTGATCTCGGAGAGCTCAAAATAACACATAAATGAAAGTGACGTCATCCCCCTTCCACTACATTTGAGGTCCACCTTCTAGTCTCAAGGACCGATAGTGAGGGATGAGTACAGGCGGGCCTTGTACTTACCCCCACCCTTGGGGTAACTCTAGGACCCCAGCAACCAGGGAGGATGATGGCACTTCCGAGAGGATCCCCAATTCGTACACTTCGGTTATCGTCATTCTATTGTCCCGTATATTATTGTACCCTTTGAGTCATATCCATTTGTATAATCTCAATATTGTTAATAAACGTCTTGTAAACGAATAACGCGTTTCTTACAGCTTCAGAAGTGGGATAAAGAACGGTCATTATTCGCGAGTATTAATAAATATTATTGTGAATAGTGATTGTGTAGTGCGATTAACACAGTATTAAATTAGTGGGTAACTATTGAGTAAAATAGATTAGTCAGTGTTAATAATGGCTAGTTCACGTGATAGAAGAGTGCGTTCACGTTCTCGCAGTCGATCGCGAGATACGTCACCGCGAGTGGAGCATCGAAGTAGATCATCGCGAAGTTCGCGAAGACAGCGCAGACACTCACGGAATGACCGAAGATCGCCAGAGTGGCAACGGGCGCTTCACCAATTGATCGAAACGGTGAAAATTGTGGTGGATCGACCAGCACCACGAGCATCGAAAAATACTGAGGGGAAAACACTTATCCCGAAGTTTGATCCCCAGGAGAAAAATCAAACAATCGATGTTTGGATACACCGAGTCGAGGAATTGCAGAAAATCCATGGCTGGGTCGACACGACCGTCGCAACTCTTGCCATGGACAACCTAAAGGGCGTCGCGAGGACTTGGTATGAAGGTCTACCAAGTATTACGTTCACCTGGACCGAATGGAAAGAACAGCTGAAGTCAGCGTTCACGGACCACACTGAATTACCCGAGCGATTGACTACGATGCTAGCTAGAATAAAAGGCAAAGATGAACCGATGATGCAGTATTACTTTGCAAAACTGGCACTGGTAACATCGTGCAATATCCAGGGTAAAGAAGCAGCAGCATGTATAGCACACGGAATAACGAATTATTCCTTGAGGATGAACATCAAAAGAAATGATTTCCAGACACCAGAAGAGTTGAGAGTCTTCTTGAGCAAAGCAGAGGAATTGCCGGATAACCGTGGTGATAAGAACCATAGTAAAAACCACCACGAGCGGCGACATTCCGCCGGACAACAGCGGAATTCCTCTTGTTTCCATCAATCGGCAGAGAAATCACGTCAGGTTTCAATCAAGCAGGAGAAACGAGAATCGACCCAAAGGTCAGCGGCACCGGCAACAAAATCAGCGGATTCAGTTGAATGTTACCGATGCCATAAAACTGGACACATCGCCAGGCATTGTCCAGAAAATAAAACGGTAAATAAGGAGAAAAAGGTTCTGAGTATAGGAACAACTCAGCCACGGACGGAAGACGGGAGATTCCAGGAGGCGGTTGTCAACGGCACCTTACTCAAGGCGTACGTGGACGCCGGGAGTCAGTGTGTCACCCTAAGGAAGGAAGAGGCTGACACCATGCAGCTGGAGTTGCAGCCGACGGAAGTAGTGCTGCGAGGTTACGGAGGAGGTATTGTCCGGCCGTATGGAGTTGCCGAAGCCAAATTGAAAATTGATTTGGCCGAAGGAATCGTCGAGATCCATGTCGTACCCAACGACCTCCAAAATGTACCACTTATTGTGGGACAACCATTTTTAGATCTACCAGGAGTCACCATGGTCCAGAAGGATGGGCGCTTGCGGCTGTTTGACAAAACAGTGGCTCATCTACCAGAAATGGAGAAACTTCCCCCGCAGAAAATAGCGCTGTGGGCTAAAGAGACGACGGTCATACCACCGAAGCATGCAGCTTACATCGAGGTTAAGGTGAGGAGTAAAATTATTGGTGATTTATATATAGAGCTAAGCGTACGTGGTAAAGAAGGTCGGGAACATTGTATCCCAAGAAGCATGTTAAATACAGAAACTGGGATGCTCCCAGTCGTTAATTTGTCTGATAGACCGTTAATTATTTATCGAGATAAAATAATCGCCAGGGCTGAGCGTGCTCGGGAGGAGTCCTTAGAAGAGAGTAACATTAGAATAATGATGCGTACAGTAAAAACAAAACCTCAAAACGATTTACCGCGTGATCAAATCTTAACCGGTCCGGAAGTATCTCCATCTGAAAAAGATGCGTTGTATGATTTGTTAGACAAATATCGCAATTGCTTTGCATCTAATGTGTCCGAACTAGGTCACACTCGGGCAGCGGAGATAAATATCGAATTGAACAGTAATTCTGTAGTAACTTATAGGCCCTACCGATTATCATACGCGGAACGTGAGAAAGTACGCGGCATAGTCGACGAGCTAAAAGAAAATAACATCATTCAAGAGTCGAATTCTCCGTTTGTCAGTCCCATTCTCTTAGTCCGGAAAAAGAACGGTGAGGTTAGAATGTGCGTTGATTATCGAGCCTTAAACGCTATAACAAAGAAAGACAGGCATCCGCTGCCGTTAATTGACGATCAACTCGATAGGCTACCGGGAAACTCTTTCTTTACAATATTAGACTTGTTTTCGGGATATTACCAAATACCCGTCGCGGAAAGTTCCATCGAGAAAACAGCGTTTGTCACGCCCGATGGGCAATACGAGTTCCTTCGAATGCCGTTATTAAAAGAAAATCGCGTATTCCGAAAGGAAGCGGGTGGACTTAGGTGGGCCGTACCGCGAGCGGCAAGACAACGTATTGTCAAAATTTGTCACGACGATATAGGTCACCCAGGGGTTGAGAAAACTTTGAATAAATTGCGGGCAGATTATTGGTTTCCGTATAGCAAACGTTACGTTAAAGAGTACATTTCTTCGTGTTTAGAGTGTCTGTATAATAAGGGTCCCAGCGGGAAGCAGCCAGGTCATTTGTACCCGATAGAAAAGGTCGCCAAGGCAATGGACACTGTACACATCGACCATTTGGGTCCCTTTGTGTTAAGTACAAATAAAAATACACAGATTCTTGTAGTAGTAGATTCCTTCACTAAGTTTACATTTGCCAAGGCCGTTAAGAATACGCAGGTTGGGCCCGTAATACGAATGCTGAAGAGCATTAAAGAGTTTTTCGGGTTCCCACGGCGAATTATTAGCGACTGAGGTACAGCATTTATGAGTCACAAATTTAAAGATTTCTGTCGGGAAAATGGTATAGTACATGTGGCTACTGCTGTGGCAACTCCAAGGGTAAATGGTCAGGTAGAACGTTATAATAGGACAATTTTAAGCATGTTATCAGCGAGCGCTAGGGATGACCGACGGTGGGATCAGGAATTGCCGAACGTTCTTTGGGGAATAAATAATACTATCAATAAAGCCACGGGTAAATATCCCTCTGAATTACTATTAGGGTTTCGACCGCGGAACGCTGCTGAGTCGCGCATTCTTAATGCGATAGGGAACGATTCTAACGATCCTGTTGATCGCGAGCAGTCTCGAGAAGAGGCAGCTGAGGCGATCCGACGCTCACAGCAAGAGCAGCAGGAGCGTTATAATCTCAAAAGGGCCCCTCCTCGGCTGTTTAATTGTGGCGATTTAGTACTAGTTAGACGAATAATTAGTAGTAATGACGGGTCAAGTAAAAAGTTACTACCTAAGTACGCTGGGCCATATAAAATTACCAAAGTTCTGGACAACGATCGTTACGTTGTCGAGGACGTGCCAGGTGCCTCTAGGTCACAGAAACCATACACCGGCGTGCATCCGGGCGAGAAGCTTAAACTGTATGTCACTGGGGTCAGCAACGCCGACTCCGAGCACAGCAGTGGCGAAGACACTCCACCTGCTAGTCCACCGGGTATGCACCAACCTATTATCAATAAGAATCAGGTTGTGGATGGAGCAAATGAGAACTGAGACTGGCTAAGGACGGCCGAGTGGTAGCTGAGATGAGTCGTGTGATCGTTGAGCGATCGGGCGGTCATGTAATGACCGGACGACGACTCCAACGTCCTGGTAGTTGCGTTCAGAAACTGCGAAGATTGCTAGTCGATCAAGCGCCAGTGGCGGTGGTTTCTGCGCACTACTAGTGGTTAGTGACGGATGTCACGTGCATGTGGTCGTCAGTAAGCACTGACGATGTCATTGGGCCCAGCTTATTGCATGTAATGAAGACGAATGAGCATGAATACGACCTGTTTATTTGCATGACCACAGTTGTATTATTGTCGAAATTAACACCCATTATTATTGTGCACAGGTAAAAGACGAGTAACAAGGAGCATGGCGGCAGCTGGCACAAGCATGAAGGTAGACACCCCTTCACGAGGACGTGAATAACGTCAGGCTGGCCGACTGAAAGTGACGTCATCCCCCTTCCACCACATTGGAGGTCCACCTTCTAATCTCAAGGACCGATAGTGAGGGATGAGAGTACAGGCGGGCCTTGTACTTACCCCCACCCTTGGGGTAACTCTAGGACCCCAGTAACCAGGGAGGATGGTGGCACTTCCGAGAGGATCCCCAATTCGTACACTTCGGTTATCGTCATTCTATTGTCCCGTATATTATTGTACCCTTTGAGTCATATCCATTTGTATAATCTCAATATTGTTAATAAACGTCTTGTAAACGAATAACGCGTTTCTTACATAAATTGTTTTTTTGAGCTCGAGAAGCTCAAAAACGTCATAAGTGCTATTTTAAGCGCCTAGGTATGAAATTAGCGGGAAGTTGCAGGGATGGCCTTCAGGGTCAACCGTTTTTCTAATTTTTTTTTTTTACAATGAGTTTTTCAAAGCTTTCTCATTATTTTTTATCATGAAATTTATTAAAACAAGAGTAAGTGTGAGATCTGGTACGTCATTACAATGTTAAATGACCTATTTTTAATCTTGTTTTATAAATAAACTATGAACCCTAGGTCTCTGAAATTTTAACACAACACGTATTAAATATATTTCTATCGACCCTAAAAATTTTTAATTGATCTTATTATTTCGACTTCACTCCGATATCTCCTTAAGTGATGATTATGAAGAAATTCCTTATTAAATTTAACGCAATTTTTGCAATATTAAAAAATTCATAACTTGAATACATGCTTGATTCCCTAGCCCAAATTTTCAGGGCTTTTTAGGAACACAATAAAGCAACTTTCCTGAAAGTTTGAAGGAAATCGTAATTCCGAGAAAAAAATTCTAGCCATCTGAAAACTGCAATTTTTTTAAATTTGATTGGTTTCAGATGGCTATAACTTCACTTAATAGAAGCAATCAAGTAAAAATTGCATAGATTCTACTAAAGTATACCTCAATAGAAGACATTAGCTGCTGATCGATCCTCAACTTCAAGCACTGTACATGTACTGGAGAAGCTGAGATACAAATATTCGAAAATCAGTGAAAAATCGACTTTTTTAAAAATTCAAAAAATTCTCCAGCGGCCGTATTTGATTATATCGGGTCCAAATTTTCAGGATTGTCTTCTTTTAAGGTGTACTTTTGACGAAAAAATCGGCATCAAAATTGCTGACCTTAGTGCACACACTTTCGTCGAGAATTAATGGATCTGCCCATATATTAGTGTCCCGTGAAAAATTATTCTAATCAGGCTTGATATGAGTTGATAAGGCCACATATTGAAATTAATTTTATATTATAGAAATTAATTTTAGATCATAAATAATTAATTTCAAATTATCTTATTTAATTTTTTATAATACAAATTGACTTTATCCAATGAATAATTAATTATACATCATAAAAATCAATTGAAAGTAATAAATAATTATTTTTAAGATTTGAAATTAATTTTAGTTTATAAAAATTAAATTCTAAATTATTAATATAGATTTTTGATAAAAAAATTACATTTTATAATTGTATTATCTCATAGAATAATATTCTTGAATACATCAACAATTTCGATTAAAAAATTCATTTTACATTGTTAATAATTTTTTGTGAAGATTAAAATTGTAGGCAATAAATAATCAAGTTTTTAAGCAATTTTATATTGGATATTTACAATTTGATATTAATGTATTTATATAATGTCAAAACCAATTTTTCAATTATTTAAAAATCAATTCCTGATAATGTTGGAGTTATTTATATTAATCATCAAAATTAAATTTAGACTATGAATGATGAATTTTATTATTTTTAAATTAATTTATCATTATAAAGATGAACCTTTGATACTAAATAATGAATTTCATAATCTGGTGAAAATCAAATGGATAAATTATAAAAAATATAATTCTCATTTTATAAAAATTGATTTTGCATCGATAAAATCAATTTTTATATCATCCAAATCCTAAATTTTAAATCATAAAAGTCAATATTAATGTATGGAAATAAATTATAGATTATTCAAATAAATTTTCGATTACAATTATTAATTATTATATCTACGAATCAACATTTTTAAATCCATCATCAATTTTTGTTTGAAATTTATTTTAGATTATAAATAATTTTTTTTCTTTTTAATTAATTTCAGATCATAATCAACTGATTTCAAACTATTCAAATTCATTCTATAATTTAATATTATATTTAAGATCATCAAAATCAATTTTCAATTACATAAATTAATTCTAGATAATGAATATTCGATTTCAGATTATAAATTATCAATTTAATTCTATAGAAATCAATTCTAAATTATAAAATAAATTTTTAATTATGAATAATTAATCTTTATATCTCAAAATTAATATAATTGAATACATTGTTACGTTCTCAGAATTCCGCCCAAAATTATTTTTTTTTTTTTATTATTTTATAAATATTATATTTTAAATAAATTTATCTTGTTCAATTCTCCTAATGCTCATCGAGATATGTCCGTTGCTTCGCTGGTGGCTTGATCAGCAGCTTAGTAACAGAAATCTCGCGATAAGGCATCGGCAGAGAGTCACCGCGGCCGCGTGATAGTCCAAACATCTTGCGTCAGCATGGGACCCGGGCCTCGATGACTCTCTTAAGGAGTAACCTGAGCTGCAAACATGGCTGAAATACTCTTTATAAAAACTAATCTGGAGCTAATTCAAGTCAGTAGATCCACGGACTTTCTTGAGCACAGAGCTCTTTCCGACTTGAACCTCTCCAGATCCTTTATCCAATAAAAGCTAATCACAGTAAACACGCTGATAATTCCTTTGGGTGTTAGCGCCTTTCAGCTGTTCCACCAATTCAAATCCTCCCGGTGCCAAGGCTCATTAGCCATTTCACCAAGTAGATTTCCTTGTGGGTGATCGCCTTCCAGCTGTTTCTCGAATTCAAATCCTGCCGGTTCAATGGCTCATTAGCCATTTTCACCAATTAAATTTCCCATGGTGTGAGCGCCTTTCAACTGTTCCACCAATTCAAATCCTTCCGGTGCAAAGGCTCATTAGCCATTTCACCGATCAAATTTCCCATGGTGTGAGCGCCTTTCAGCTGGTCCCCAAGTCGAAAACCCACTTCGGAGATGAGGGCTTATTAGCCGTTCTATCCGAATTTCCTCCTCGGTCCATGCCGCGGAAAGGCAGGCGTTCACGTCGTTCGGGTCGGACCGTACAAAGGGGCCGTTCATTTTAATCACAGTCGCTTAACTTGTCTGTGCCCATAATCTCCGACGAGGAGCCAGAAGTATCGCGAGTGTCAGTAAAGTGTACCACCTACGTACCTCGGGGGAATTATTCGCCCATGTCGCCATCTCCGTCGCTGCAGGAACCATCGAGCCCAGGACCATTAATCCCGGAAAATCATCCAGCCTTCTGGACGGACGTATCACGTCCTTGGGTACTAAGGCCATCGACCTTCCGAAATATTTCCAACCACCAGGTGAAACAATTCCTTTTTGAGATCCACGGTACGGCTACTACTCTTAGAGTACTTTCTCTGGACCGGATTTGACAGCTACCCTCCGTTTAAAGCCAGGGGGCTCGCTCAAAAGGGTATCATTTGGGCAAAACTATGGGGTCCGTAATGGTGAGTCTATGAATTATTGAAAGGTAAAAGTAAGCTCATCTGTGACGGCACGCCGGGGGTCAATAAATCACCCAACGATGTCAAACCTGAATTTTATCTATCAGTTCTTAATTATTAAATTTACATTTTAATTTAAAATCGCCAATAAAAATTTAAAAGCGAATTAAAATAATTCCCAAAAATTGAGAACGTAACAGAGGTGCTGTGACCAGGATCACAGATAAGCTTACTTACTTTTATTAAGAAACTGTGAAGTGATCAAAAAGTGTTGGCAGTGTTGCATTAGTAAAAATTTCAAATGAAATTTATGGGCAATTTCAGTGAAGTGATTCGTGAATCAATGAGTTTTTTTTTTAGTTTTATACAGGTGTTCCTGGGGTAAGAAAAGAAATTTTGTTTTGTCCACGATCAGTATGCATGGCTTATAATTTCTGAAAATTTATCTATTATGACGATTCGCCAATATTTTTTATGACAAATTAAAATTCACATTTTTAAAAAAAAAAAAAAAAAAAAAAAAAAAACGAAATGGTTGTTACGGAAAATTTAAAATCTATATACTAAATCTTTATGTGAAAATTTAAATTTACATATTGTGCACGAAATTTTTCGTTATAAATTTGTATTTATATATTTTTAAAAATAAAAATTTTTTCCGTGAAAAATTTAAATTTGCATATCCTTACAATAAAAGATTTTGTTATAAAAATTTAAATCTATATATTTTATACCCCTCAAATTTTTTCTATGGAAATTTAAAATTTACATATTGTACATGAAAATTTTTTGTTATAAAAATTAAATTTATATATTTTAAATGAAATTTTTCGATGAAAATTTAAATTAAACTATATTTTATACCAAAATTTTGTTATAAAAATTTAAATTAGCACATAATTTTTGCTATAAAATTAAATTTATATATTCTATACGGAATCTTTCTGTAAAATTTAAATTTATGCATTTTACACGAAATTTTTCGTTGGAAAAACTAATTTATATATTTTAATACGAAAATTTTTTGTTGTGAAAATTAAAATCACATACTTTATACGAAAATGGTTGCTACGGAAATACTTTACAGAAAATTAAATTCACACGTATTAAACGTTTACAGTTGCTACAGAAATTTTTATAAAAATTAATTAAATTCAATTAAATAAAATTTAATTAAATCAATAACTGTCACTTTCTTTTGAGATTTTAAAACTCGATATATTTTATAGCGAATTTAATATTCGCGTATTTCGAATTTTCTATTTTATTTATTTCGTCGAGGAAAATCCTCATGATACATAAGTTTATAAAATAAATAATTATTTACGAAAAAGTTATTAAAATAATGATTCCTTGGGGAATTTAATCTCAGAAAATTTATTTATCCGTCGGACTCTCGAAGTTGCACCGTCCGTCGGACAACTTCCGTCAATACGCGATCTTATGTCAGATGCGTGAGGGAAACCTTAACCAACATTTTAAAATGATACAAATTTATTAATTTTGCAATATTTTACCAATGCTTGACGCAAAGGAAGCCTTCTACCAACTCTGATAACATTTTTCACTATTCTTGAATTTAAATGAATGTCGTATAACATCAGTCATCTGAATTAGCTATCAGTAATTAATTGACGCTTATTTTATTAAAAAAATTAAATTAAATTGATGAATCAGTTATTAAGATTTTTCTTTCAATTAATTAATTACAATTATAATTTCATAATTTAGCTATTATTATTCAGAGACTGATCATTAAAAGAAAATTGGTAGATTGATCTTCTTAATTAAGCATTGGAATTTTGTAAACGATTTTGAATTAAAATATTTTTTTTATTTTATTTTTTCAATTTCTTTTAAGAAATTTTATTTTTTTATTAATCATTGTGTCGCGTTAATTAACCATGGCGCTTTACCAGATCCGATGACCGAAGAAGAACTTCACGAATTAAGTGAACGTTTAGAAGCTCAATGTCGTGACCATGATAAACGCGAAGCCGATATTTTTATCACGTGAGAGTCTACTTAAATCTCGATTAACAGATTTGACGGGTCGCGAGCAGCGACTTCTTAGTTGGGAATCTGATTTGACAGACCGCGAATCAATTATTAGTAAAAGAAATTTCATTAGAAGAACGCGAAATTACGCTTGAAGCAGCTAGAAATCGCGGGTCGTGGAATTAATGTTACCGAAAAGGAACTCGCGGAAAGGGAGGCTGAATTAAATGCTTTCGCAAAAGAACTCGAAGATCGAAGAGCCGAATTAGATAATAAAGAGACAGAAATCGAAAATCAAGCGCGGGAATCAGCGGATGTTTTCCGCCAGGCCAGAACCTTGGAAGCCGAACGCTATCACAAACGGGAAAACTCCTCAAGGAGCTTGAAAGTTCGTTGGATCAAGCTCGTAACGATTTACAGGCTAGGGAGGATGCTCTGAATCAGCGGGAAACCGAAATCGAAGCTGAAAGCAAAGAACTTCAAGAAACCGCCGCGGACTTGACACGGATGATTCGTGAAATTAAAGAAGCAAAAAAATCTGAAGGAAAAAAATTAGAAACAAAAAAATCAGAGGAGCCCTCCGCAATTTCATTATTAAAAAAGGAATTTGCCCAATTAAAAGGCAAAGAAACAAAACCCGTTGTAGTCGATTCGGTAACCGGTAACAGTAACATCACAGTAAAAGATGCGCTATCTTATGTCCCTACTTTTAACGGGTCTAGCTCTTCAGTATCAGATTTTATCAGATCCTGTAAAAAAGCATGCTCCATGCTTCCTTACTAGTTCCGAATTCATGTTTTTGACCTTGTTGCGTCAAAATTTGAAGGTCCAGCGCGCACTACGGTAGAAAACATGGACTATGCTAATATTAAGGAGTTCGAAAACCTTTTTGAGGACCGTTTTTGATCGCCGCCGCTCCGCAAACCAGTACAAGGCCGATATGGAACACATAATCACATGAAACCAAACGAAGATATGGTATCTTATGTTAACCGGACCCGAGCAATTTATCGCGATATATTACACGTAGAAATTTCGGAGCGTGGCGTTTTTAACTGACTCAGAAACAATTAAGATCTATAAAGATTCTATCGCAGCTTTTCTTCGAGATATCCGACCGCTTTTGCAAGTTCAATGGCGATTAAAACCGCATGACGATTTAGAACAAACTTATACGTCCGCGATCGAGGCATTTAAGGAATATGAAATGAATATGAAACGTTTCAAAAACCAGTCATTAACCTCCCCAGTCGCGGTAGCGGTCGTCCAAAATCAAGATTCCAAAGGTAACTCGAAGGATAATAAATCGAAACCTGAAAAAAATTCAGGAAACGGAAAGGGTAAATCGGGATCCGGGTCAAACGCGAAAAAAGGGTAACGACAACAACGCGCAAAAAATCTAACGCCGGTAATAATTCAAAAAATCCGGCCAGAGCGAAAATAAAACTAAAAGCGGATCTTCGGGGGTAATCAAAGGACCAACTCGTATGATCTTTTGCCCCTGTTGTGGCAAGACTGATCATTCCCTCGCGAGATGTTTTAAATTTTCTTCATTACTTCAATCTCGTATGGGTGAGTTGGGAAACTCGATACTCCTGGAGCAAACGAACGACGGGACCTCCGGGAGTCCGGACAACTCCAAATCCCCGTCGAAAAATCCAGAGACCCCGTCAACATCACAACAGTAATGGTAAATCTCCGTCAAACTAACGTGCCCGCGATTTTAGCTAAAGGTAACGACGTTAAAGATTCGGTAACCGTTATGCTTGTCACGGGATCAGAAGTAAATTTAATAAAATTGGTGCTCTTTGTAAACCGCAATATATCGATCGAGATTTTGAATTAGCGCTGCTGGGTATCAATAAAGATCCAGTGTTCACCGTAGGCAAAACCTACGTGGAACTATTCGGCTACGATATTAAATTTAGTGTTGTCGAGGATAATTTCCCTACATTACACCCTGCTTTATTGGGTGCTAGATTCTTTAGCGAATACGGCGCTAGGCTTTTCTTCGATCGCAAAATATTTACGTTTTTTGATATAGAAGTACCGTTTTTTGAAACCGAAATGGACAAATTAAGCCCTGATTCAGTTTCAGCAATTAAAATTAAAACTTCTTCCGATTCTCAAAGTCATGGTTACGTACCGCGTATTTATTGTACTCCTGGAGTGGAGTTAGGCGGCACTTTCGAAGCTAACGACGACGGTACCTTCCTAAGAGCTTACAATAGTTTGGACCATGAGGTCCTAATTCCGAAACCAGTAGTGAGTTTGCGATCTCCCTTTTGGTGGGACGAAAGCGATTGCTCGAAAAAATTATCGCCGATTAAAATTATTAATGATAATGCTCGCGATTGTTCTAAAACCCCGAATTTTCCAGAAAAAGCTAGAATCTAACGTGTTTATAATAACCGAGAATATGAAAACTTCCGGAACGGGCACAGAGCGTGTTCAGCTCTGTTCACCTGACAGAAGAGTTATCGGATTTGCAACGCGTAGAAATTGAAAACTTGATTACTAACAATCAAGATCTATTTTATCTTCCGGGAGAATATCTCGGTTCAACGAGCGAGATTTTGCATAGAATCATCACTACTGACGACCAACCGGTTTTTAAAAAGCAATATCGCTTTCCTCCTATACATAAGGAGGAAATCTCGCGGCAGGTCAGGGAATTGAGGAAAAGGGTATTATTAGACCTTCAGAATCCGGCTATTGTTCACCTATTTGGATTGTCAAAAGAAAGAAGACTCTTTAGGCAATAAAGGTGGCGCATGGTTATATACTTTAGAGATTTAAATGATAAAAACATTTACTGTTGTCTATCCGACACCAAATATTATTGAAATTATTGATCAAACTGGAGATGCCGCTTGGTTCTCCACTTTTGATTTAGCTAGTGGATTTCACCAGATTGAAATCCACCCTGATGATATACACAAAACTGCCTTTTCGACCCCAGACCAGCATTATGAATTTGTAAGAATGCCGTTTGGGCTGAAAAATGCCACTCCGACATTTCAAAAATTAATGAACAAGGTCTTGGCTGGTATGATAGGCAGGGGCGTGTTCGTCTATATGGACGATATCGTAACTTACTAAAAAACTTTCGCGGATCACATTGCGAAGATTAAGGAATTATTCGAGCGTCTACGTAAAGGCCGGTTTTGCAACTACAGCCAGATAAATGTCACTTATTCCGTAAGGAAATTAATTATTTAGGGCATATTATATCTGCTAACAGGGTTCAACCGGACCCAAAGAAAACGGACGCCGATCGAAAAATTTCCGATACCAAACACTGCAAAGAGAAAGTCCGGGAATTTCTGGGTCTCACGAAGTATTACAGGAGGTTTATCGATAATTGCACGCAAAATTAGTAAACCGTTAACCTCCTTATTACAAAGGACGCTACGTTTGTATGGAGTGAGAGTCAGAAGGAGGCATTTGAAACTCTTAAGGGTGAATTAACAAATTCTCCAATTTTTGCAATTCCCAGACTTTTCTCGAGAATTTATTATAACCACGGACGCCTGCGATTATGGCATTGGGGCTTGTCTGAGTCAGGGGTGAGAAATTAATAAAAGATAAACCCGTATGTTACGCCTCGCGGTTGTTAAATTCGGCCGAACGTAAGTACTCCACAATTTAAAAAGAAATGCTTTGCAATAGTATACGCCGTGAACAGAATTTCGACCGTATATCTACGGAAGTCAATTCACATTGGTAACCGATCATCGACCGTTGACGTGGGATAAATTCCTGGTAAATTCACCGGAATTCACGGCGGCTATAGTCAGGTGGCGGTTAAGCCATGGAGGACTATAGTTTACAAAGGTCGTATATAAACCGGGCCGAATAAACTCAAACGTCGAGCTCATTATCGCGTAATCCAGTTGATGAACCCGAAAGAACCTCGTGCAAGGTAGCACCGATTCGCAAAGGAAATCCGGACGTAACTATATCTGCGCGCCGGAAAAAACGAGCGAAGAAGACCCTACGGAAAATAGAAAACGCGTTCGGAGGCCCTACAATCTTCGGAGGAAAGAAAGCTCCGAAGCGCTTAATGATACTGCCGGAGCAAAGCAGTAATTCGGAACCCGAAAATCGCGAAAAAGAAAAATAATTCCGCCAGTCCGATTTACATTCAAACCTCGACAGTAGGCTATACCAGCTCAGGTCCTGCTGCACGAGCAATTCAGGACCCGAGCCAACCTGGGCCGTCGACAGCGCCTCAACCGCGAATTCTCTCTGACGAAGACGAACAGGCGATACGCCCGATCGAGGATCAACCTCGAGAACGTACGAATTCCAGGGCGCGTCCGCGTAACATGCCTTTGTTATCCTCTGGTGATTCTACCTACGAGGGAGTGTCTGACGACCCTCTGACGGAAACCGAGCAGAATAACCGCGAGAATAGAAACAGTAATCGCGAGATTGATATGGACATCGACGAAAGTAGCGGCAACGAAGACATGGTCAATGAATCCGAATTACAAACGGACGCAGATGACTCAGGGACGATCGTCAGTCTGAGGAGGGAGAGGCTGGTGCGGATGAAGAAAATCCTGAACACCCTCCGCGTAACAATCGAGCGACAACTACGCCGCAAGTTCGTGAAATCGCGCCTAATGTCCGTGAGACCCGAGACCGGCTATCAATGCAGGCGGATAATGTTTTGATTTTTCGTCAATGTTAAAGGTGATCCCCTACGTTGAAGAAGGTAGCCGCGAACTTTCCGGGATGTTTGCAAAATTCGAGAAGACCTACGCGTTAATTATCTGAGATCCTACTATAATTCCGTATAAAAGGAAAAAAAAAGGCAGCACTGTATCTTGGCTGTACTTAAGTACAGAGGCGTTGAGATATCTCGCTAATCCGTGGATGACATCTGTGAAACTTTTGAGAAAACGTTTATGCAAACGACTGATACAATTAGAATTAGAAGCTCATTTAGTATTGCAAAAACTTTAGACAAGATCGACGACATTAATTGGCTGACAACTCCAGCGCAGGTTAATTGAACTTTTGCTGCTGACACAGAAGTAAAAGCCCACTATTTGCCTTAATTGAGTTCGTATTCCAGACGACGAGGAAGAGACCTCAGATTTTTAAAAAGAAATACCATGGTTCCGCGCTGGTGGAGGTGGTCATAAAAGGTATGAACCAAAACCTACAAAAAGAATCAGAGGCAAAATTTTTCTGGCCTAATATTAAAAAGACGTCATCGAATATATATTCAAAAATGCCTGGATTGTCAGCTGAAAAAGCTGAAGTTCGAGTCAAAAATAAACAACCAATGGTGCTCACAGATACCCCGGATGCGGGGTTTCGACAAAAGTGGTCTTGATATTATGCATCCTACACACACGTCAAATGCGTCGGGCATGAAATACTATTTTAATTCAGGACCTATTAACTAAATTCCTCTATGGCAATC
>NC_058158.1:15928914-15935692 GCF_020080835.1 Cotesia glomerata | reverse complement strand
CTTAGGAATCGATCTAGAACCGTACGTCGTAGTGTATTTAGATTGATTGATTGATTGATTGATAAATTTATTTATGCCAAGGCACAGGCCAAATGGCAATTTAAATACAAAATATTTTCATCTTAAAAGTTAATAATATTAAATGTAAATGTAAGTACATAATTCTTAACCTAAATTTTAGAATAATATTGCAAAAATAATATTTTAAATTTACTTTCTTTCAAAAACTTTTAAACATTTTAAACTTTTTTAAACTGATTCGACTATTGTCTCAATTTAAATCCTTTAATTAGTATAAAAAGTACTGTAATCAACAAATTTAATTTATCAATTGTTTAATTTATCAACTGTCTAAATTTAGCAAATAGTCAAAAACTTTATTTTTGAAGACTTCAATGCTACTCAATTTACAATTTCCTCAGGTAATTCTTCCACACAGGCGTATCACAGTTACCATAAATGAATGAATGCTCCATATAGGTAGTAGCAAAATGAGGTAATTTGAAAAAGAATGTTTTTTAGCTGCTAACCTATTGGAGCGTCTGGTATCAATGTCTTCTGTGAACAGGTCTCGTAAGTAATTGGGTTTCCCAACTTGAAGTAGCTTGTAAAAGTAACAACTCATGTAATACATTCGTCGATACTTCACCGATAGCCATCCCAGCTCTCGTCGATAAAGTGTAATATGCTCATCTTTCTTGAGATCAAAGATAAATTTTATTGAGCAGTTCATTGCAAGCTGAAGTTTTAAATTGCTGTCAGATGATGAATCTATCAATGCAACAGTACAATAATCAATGAGCGGAAGGATGGTTGCAGATACTAATAATTTTCTGATAGGAGTTGAGAAGATGTTTTTTCTAACTTTGAGGCAATGCAGAGCTGAATTCACTTTACTGATTGTTTGAGTAATGTGATAGTTCCAAGATAAGTTTCTACTTATCTTGGATAAGTTAAATCAAACGTTAATCAAGTTTAGCAAGATCAGAAACACAATTTATTTTAAGAATTTCAGAGCCGTCATCTCTCTTCACAAAAATCTGTCCGCTTGTCACCCAAACATACTCGAACTTCTTTGATTTGGCCTCCTCTTTAGTTTGTAAAAGCAGTTTATGTATCTCTGGCAGTAAAAATTCATTGACGTATATAGCACCTT
This sequence comes from Cotesia glomerata, assembly GCF_020080835.1. NCBI lineage: Eukaryota > Metazoa > Arthropoda > Insecta > Hymenoptera > Braconidae > Cotesia > Cotesia glomerata. Next base: position 15,934,536 of record NC_058158.1, on the reverse strand, counting down.
TGAAGTTTTGATCAACATAATCCGGAAACACAGTTTTAGCCAAAAGATTTTTTAACTTGCGTTTCGAACTTATAATGAAATCACGTACTCGAGAAGACTTCAAATCAACAAGATAAGAATGATAGTTAACCTTATCTTGTCTCAGTCTATTTTTATTTTGGAATTTGCGAACACTCATAACGTAACTGACCAAATGCGGTAACTCCTAGAGCATTCAAAACAGCAGTTCCTGAATTTCAGAAGGCGATAAAGGTTATCAGCCACCGAATTTTGGAATAACCTGCGATTACCAACTCAGTTGCTACTTCCTGATAGAGATGGAAGTAGATGAAAGTTGCGTCTGTTCTCCAAGAGTAACGAGCTTGCTCAGATCTGCTAGGCCCGCTGACTGTGCATTGTATTCATATTAGTTTTACAATCTTACTTTTAAATTTTTTTTCAATTTCCGAGTTCAACATCAGGAAATCGACTCAAGCATTTGTTTTTACACTAACCTTAACTTCCGAAAGGTCAACCACAGTAGCAGCTCGTTGAATTTTTGAGGATCAGTAATTTGCGTACTAAAAAGATCTTCGAGTTTCTTATTCACTGACATGTTCGATGATAGGAACTTTGTTCCATCATAGCTGTCATCTTATCATCAAGTGATTTTTTCAAGACCAGTCGGGGAGGATAGCTGGGGAAACATTGCTGAGGTGATGGAATAGATGAATGAAACACTGAGGAGTCTGAATCAGGTGATACCGAAATTGTGACATTTGGAGTGATGGGTGATTTTAAAGAGGTCGAGAAACACGAGCTGTGGATGAACAGGCAAATGAAAGAGATCCACGAGCTGTTAGTGGCCTTGATCAAGAGGAGAAGAGCTGGCAGACTTGAAGCCTAGAAACTGAAAGAGGTGTTGGAGCTAATAGTAGATTTTAGTAAGCAAGTCTCGTTTTGCATCTAAATTTCCCAGGAGATAGCTAAATTGTCTTCTGCAGCAATCGGTGAGCGGCTTGTTTTGACATAATCTCGTGCACTTTAGCCAGGATGAAAATGCTGTTTACAAGTGTTACAAATAATAGATGATTTGACAGGTCTCTTGCACATTTAACACATGTATCAGACACACCAATGGCATAAATCTCACAGAAGATTGGAGAGTAAAAATTACTATAAGGTGATCAGACAATTTTAATGTTAAGTTCCAATTTACCAGGTCAGGAAACCACAGATAAATAACCAGTTATTTATAGTGTCACTTAAACCTTTCTCAATATACACACACTATTCGTATTTTGCAGATACTCAAGCCGTAACGTTTGATGTTCCAGAGAGAATCAATTTGACCAGGTAATTAACCCGTCGTAAATAGTGTCACTAAAACTTCCTTGTTGCACACACACTGTAGGTCTTTTATAAAGTTCTCTCCTCTCGAACTGTATCAATTTCGATGCCCAAAGTCAAATTGATAACAATTCTGCTACCGACGGAGTAGTTATCAAATAGATGATATCTTTCAAATCTGAGTAAACTTCCAAGTGAAAGTTGGTGACATCAACTGACGCTTTAATTTGGCTGACTAACAGCCCACTGCACACTAAAAAAACCACTGTCAACTTAACCTCTTTCAATGATGAGCAATTTATATTTAATTATTTTGCAATCCACAACGAACAAATGAACGGGAAAATTCATATGTAATCAATCTGCAGATTGCAATTTGTTGCTTGCAATATTTCTGAAACAAAAAATGCCCGGGGGCAATTTACAGCAGAAAAATATTCCAAAGACAGAGCGAAAAATTAAGCGTGTTTATGTACTTACGGAGAGAGAGTAGAGATGATATAATTGTACTCGGTGAAACTCTCGAGCACCACATGGAGATATTACGAAAGGTGCTAGAACGCCTCAGAGCCGCGAATTTGAAGATTAATCACGAGAAAAGTCGCTTCCTAAAAACGTCGGTTGTCTATCTCGGGCACGTTATTGACTTTTTAAACATGGGATTCAATATCGACCCAGAAAAGGTGAAAGCAATAAGCGAGATTACTCCACCACGAACGACGAAAGCAGAATTACGCCAGTTTTTGGGAATGGTCTCATGGTACCGACGATTCATCCCAAACTGTGCAGACCGAATCCAAGCCACTCACTTCTTTACTTCCAGAAAAGAAACGATGGAGATGGACAGAAGTAGAGCAAACGGCTTTTCTCGACACTTTGAAAGATCATTATTTAAAAATCCGCGCCGGTGCTAACTCCCCCGGATTTTAATAAGAAATTTACGCTGCAAACCGACGCGAGTAACGAAGGACTTGGCGCGGTGTTGACGCAGGAAGACGACGGTAAAGAACAAGTTATCGCGTACGCGAGCTGAGGGATGAATAAAGCGGAGCGAAATTACTCCGTGACTGAGAAAGAGTGCCTAGCCGTCGTGTGGGCGATTCAGAAAATGAGGCCGTATCTCGAGGGTTATGAGTTTACGGTAATCACCGATCACCAGTCGTTGAAATGGTTACGGACGATGGAGAGCCCGAGCGGTAGAGTAGCTAGGTGGAATATGTATTTGTAACAATACGATTTTAACGTCGTATACCTGAAAAGCGAAAAATGGAACAACGCGGCCGACGCCTTGTCACGCCAACCGGAAAAGCGCCGTCACTGAAGAAGCCGATGATCATGAAGCCGAGCTCGTGATCGACGCCATACAGGGAGATTCGTGGTACGAACGCGTTAAAAGCGGTGCTGAAAATGAGACCCACAGAAGTATCCAGAATACTGTTTAAAGAATGGTCTTTTGTACCGACACGCGGTCACAGTCTCAATTACACGGATCGAGGAGACGTTTGGAAGTTGCGTATCCTGGTGATGCAGGCAGACGACAAGTTCTGCACGAGAATCACGACGCTCCGACCGGTGGACACGGAGGTATTGCAAAGACCATCGCGAGGATCTCACGTAGTTATTATTGGCCAAAAATGCGCGCCGAGATTACTGAATACGTCCGTCAATGTATCAAATGTCAGGAATTTAAGCCGTCACAGCAACCCCCGTCTGCACCGATGGGTACTATATCGACTACTAAACCCTGGGCGGTGGTATCAGTGGATATCATCGGCCCAAAACCTAGATCGTCCAGCGGAATGGCGTATATCGTGGTATTTCAAGATAAATACACGAAATGGGTCGAGGCACACCTGTTACGCCATCAAAAGGCCGACGCGATTAGTAAAGTCTTAAAAGATAAAGTTTTACTGCGCTTTGGACGAGTCGATACGGTCATCACGGATAATGGAACCCCATTCGTAAGCAAAGAGTTCACTTCGCTATTACAAGGATTCCATATCCAACACGTAAAAACCCCACCAGCATCGCCACCCCAGTGCAACCCTGTAGAACGTGCACGAATCGCGTGTACTGGGACAATGATTGCCCAATTCGTCGAAAAAAGTCAGAAAACGTGGGATAAACTGCTACCGGAATTAATGTTCGCGTATAATACGGCGAAACATGACGCAACGCAGTTCTCACCGGCGTATTTAAATTACGGACGCGAGATCATGCCACCTTTATCAGTAAGGGCATTGAGCGACAAAGGAACAAACACGCAGCATGACCCGCATAAGGCAGAGAAATCCTTAAAAGAAACGATGGAATTAGTAAATGTAAACCTAGCACAGGCATATGAGCGACAGGCTAAATAATACAATAAGAAACGAGGATCGTGGCAACCTGAAGTCGGAGACTTGGTAAGTCGAAGAGAACACCACCTGTCTATCGCAGGAGACAACTTTTCAGCCAAGCTGGCCAATAAGTTTTCCACGGGCTTCGTGGTTTCAAGAGTAGTAGGACCGTCCGGTGTACGAACTAGAAAAGAACGGAAAAACGTATACAGTGCACATTAAGGATTTAAAACCTTGCCACGAGGGTAGTTTGCAGGTCAAAGATCACCAAGAACCCCAGGTTATGGAGCCAATCGAGACGACCGAAGAACCCGACGAGAATACTCGCGTAACTCGATCGAGAACAAAGCGCGGATTAGCGAAATTAGTTGTAGAGTCGTGGGCTCCGATTTGAAATTAGCCGAATGCGACGAAAAGAGTAAAAAGGTAATTTAAAATAGTAAGTCCCTAGATTCATTGAACCTCTTTATTTTAATAACGCGGGTATGATAAAGTATGTTGAATGCCTATAGCTGTAAGACATTTTTTCGACGATTTCGTAGACGATGGAGCCGTTGAAGATCAGCGAATTTCAAGAAGAAGTTCGACGTCTTGAGGAAGTTTTGAAGAACGACCTCCACGTCCCCACCGCTACCATAATCGCAAGTCACGACGTTCGACGAGTTCGACTCGCTCGACAACGCTGCGAGAAAATGTTGGAGCTATTCGGCTCAGCCAATCCAGGTCCACGTCAGTGGAAGGGCCTTGACAAGCCAAGCGAAAGAACCAGACAAGAATCCAAGACGAAGAGACTTCGACGACCGAAGATCTCAATCGTAGAAAACCGAATGCTGCCCGGAAAGATCCGGGTAGTACCAGCCCCCGAGCCGTACGATCCAACCAAACCTGGTTTTGTATGGACTCGGCCGAGGAAGCAACAGCCACCGACAAAAATGGTGGAAGAAGAAGCACGCCTGTTAGAAAAGATCCTGATCACCCCTGAACCGGAGATAATTCACAGCGCCGTCCACTCGGACCTCCGTGACGAACATAGTCCATGTCAAGGCAAGCCCTTGGCAATTACGACAGTGGTCACCTCGACGGTGGCCAGTTTACCCAGTTGGGCTCGATACGACGACGCACCGTTATTGATGGATTACCCGGAAGAATTCGAAGACAAACCAGGAGATCTCTTTGAACGACCACGGAAACGACCGCAGCAGACGTTGGAGCAGCTGTTAGCCACTTTGACGCCGCTAGACCAAATTAGGAGTCAACCGTTCCTTCCGCATCAGAAGAGACGTCGATTCACGGCGTATGATCCAGAGCTACGACTATATAAGGTGATCCAGACACGTAACCAGAAATCACCGACTATAGTATCGACGGGAACTACGGCACACGACATGCTGGCCAAATTACGGGGCAGCTCAAGCTAGAAATAAAGAAACAAAAAGGATTGCAGGACGAAAAGTGGCAAACAAAGTTCACCACTTTTCTTTGTAAAGAAAGAGGGGTGTGAAGAAGGTATTATAAGCGGGGAGGCGGAGGGGTGTGACGAGCGACGGCACCGCGGGTCTCATCGACGGATCGAGCAAGCTACCACTACCGCGACCGCGTCGACTGTCCGTGCTACGGCATTTATGTATTTAGTTTTAGTTTTGTTTATGAGTTGAATTATTTTGTTAATTATTAAATATTATTGGTTATTATTATTTTTATTTGTTATTAATTAATTAATAATCATTGGAAACGATGTTAAAAAGTAAAAAAAGGATTTTGTTAGTTCGCCATCGTCGCGATAGATGGCGTCGCTTGCTCGCTCGCAGTAAAATCGCCGAGCTAATATAAGCGAAACTGCAGCCGTGATAATTTTTTGTTCTCTCAAAGAACAAAAATTGACTCTTATCTGAAATTAATAACTGATTGAAATATTTCGAATAAATTCGAAATATCCACTTAATAATTAATTTCT
>NC_058158.1:15867003-15928814 GCF_020080835.1 Cotesia glomerata | reverse complement strand
TATATATACAACTCCGAAAACTCTAAAAAAACTTGACAAAAACTCGGTAAGAATACCAGTAGAACTCGAAGAAAACTCCGATGAAACTCGCAAAATGCTCTTGGAAAGCTCCACGAAAACTCGGTGAAAACGCCGACTGATCTCGACAGAAAATCCGCAAAAACACTGATAAAACTTGGGGGAAACTTTATAAGAACGCCAGCGAAACTCCAACAAAAATCCGTAACGATTCCAATTAAACACTAATGAACCACTATCGTCTTTATGTGTCACAACTGCACCAGTTGTGAAAATTTTAATGAAAAATATTTTCATTAACTCATTGAATTAAATTCTCTAATGAAAAAATTTTCCACTAAAAAATTTAATTTAATTGTGAATGGAAATATTTATCATTAAAAATATTTTTTTCATGATCAGTAAAAATTATTTAAATTAAAATATTAAATTTAATGGTCAATGGAAAAATAAAAAATTAAAATTTTTTTTTAATGATTAATGGAAATTTTCAAAATTAGATATTAAATTTAATCGTTAATCGAACTATTTTTCAACTTTCCGCTATGAAAATCAATGATTTTCAAAAAATCGGGAAGTTAGTAGTTGTACCCTGATTTTCGAAAATCTTCGAAAAAATTTTCCAAATAATTCAAAAAGAGTATTTTTTTAAAATAATTTATTCAATCAATGTCGGATTGTTATTGTAGTCGTAATTTAATTTATAGCTTTTGATTATCGGCGTCGATTGCTATGAAGAACGTCGAAATCCGTTAATTAGTTCGGTAGACATCGTTGTTGAAAAATATAAAACACTAGCAACCTGCAGTCACTATGTGACCACCCAGAATTGTCAACTATAAATAAATAAAATTTGCTAAATTACGTTTCGACTTTTGTTAAATTGCACTGTACTTTCTTAAATATTGATATTCTTAAATATTTAAGCTTACTCCGACATTACACTCATCAAGAGCTTTCATTTGAGTACCCACATCATTTTTTCATATATTTATATATGTTACATATATGTATATATGAAAAATATATAAAAATGCATGTGGGTACTCAAATGAAAGCTCTCGATGAGTATAACATCAGGATGAAGTTATATCTTGAAAAATGTCAATAGCAGCCCCTTTCAACTCCGTGTTATAGAAAATGAAACTATATTGTCCCGTCATCCAGAGAGCGCTAGTAGTATAGTTGCACGATTACCTATATACAAGATGCTTAGAATCTTAAAATAAAATTTAACAAATATCAGATAAATAATTTTAATTAATTATTAATATATTATAATATAATATTTAATTTGCAATAACAATGGTTATAATAATAATAATGATAACAAATAATCGAATATATATATATATATATATATATATATATATATATATATAAAGTATATCAGTAATAATAAATTATGATCAAAATGATAATAATTATCAACGATCACTGCAAATACATTATCATAATTAATTATAAATAATTGATATTAATAAATAATTAATAATTATTATATACATACGAACAATAATTATGCAAATAAATTATTTGTTCTTTTTACGGATATTAGAAAAATAAAAATTAGCAAATGAGAAGCTGAACGGTTGAAAAAATAACAATAATTAATTAAAATAATTCGTTTATTTTGAATATTCTTAAAGAAAGTTTCAGATTAATATAAAATTCAATACAGTATATTCTCATAATAATAATGAACTAGAACAAAATTTAGCCTGCTTTTTTTTCAACTAATTCTCTTTTTTATTACTCTTATTCATTTGGGATGCATATTGTTGCATTCTTAATCTCACATAATAAGTAATAGCAGATAGCAATAGTTCTCCTGCATGTTTATCACATGGAAATCTTAGAATATTACATGAAATTACTTCAGTCATAACATCTTCATACACATGGGGAGAATTGAAATATTTTATAAAAATGTTTTCAAGTTTTTTTATAAAAAAATAAAAATTGTGATTTAGATGCATAAAGAGTTCATTGGATTTTGAATTAAGTGGTATATTTTCATCATTAGTTAAGTCTACTGAACAGTCGAGAATACCGTTATGACATTTTTCACAAGAAGTACTTTTGTAAATACGTGAAACAACGACTTCCGTAGCATAATATAAAATGAAGTTCAAAGTTTCAGATTCATTATAGTTATGATCGTTAATTGTATTGATATAATTATCATCCAAATCATCTACTTGTACAGCTTGCTTCAATTTTTCTTGTAGTTTTTCAATAGTTTTAGAAGGTTCTGTTGGAGATTTGTGTGAATAGATATATTTAAGCTTAGATAAAGTAATGAGAGGTTCTTTCGAAATTATTGAACATTTTCCAGTTTTAGGAGATTTTAAAATGTTAAAAATAGAAAAAATCTTATAAATTTGAAGAAAAGTTGAGAATGTAGGATGATCGTTGGATCCGCTCGCTTGTCTTACCGTTCCGAAAAACCTCTACAAAAGATATTTAAGGAAAAAAAATAAGTATTAGCAACAAATATATTTTGTTTACCCAATTGCGACTACTTTTGATATTAAATCTGTAAGGGAGCATAATTAATGTATGATAATAATAAAAGGAAAATGCCTATTTTTGTCAGTATACATTTATTGCCTTAAACAAGCTCATTTACCAAAAAATTTTAATTACTCGAGTAATATTAAAAATAATCATTCGTAGTTGAATAAAAGATTGATAGTTTTGAAAGTATACATGATGGGAACATGAAATACTGAACGATTAATTTTCATTTAGGAATGATTTACACTAATAAAAATTTATAAAAATCAATTTTTAACGCTATCTCCTAGTAGCAATTAAGTAATAGGTCATTGTTTAAAAGTTTTAAATAAATTGTTTAATGCAATAAATTTCAATCTAAAAGTTATAAGAAAGTGAAAAAGTAAAGCATAGAAAATATTAAAGCATAATATTTATGATTATTAAGCTGAAGCGCTATTTTTTAGCTTACCGTCACTACTGTATAACTAATTATAATTTTCTACTATTAACACTCTTAAAATCGACCAAACCTCCAAAGAATCTTGATTAATTCTACCCGTTGGCACCGCAGGTAAACCGTATTTTTCAGACAATAGTCAAATAATATTCAAGGAAGATTGTAGCGTGACTCGTAATCCTTCGGCTGTTGGTTTAGTTAAAAAGGCAGCCTCAGGAATTTTCTTCTTTTTAACATTATCTTCCCAATCATTTAACTTCTGTAATGACATCTCAATAATCTAAAGTAATAAAACTATTTTGAGTAATAAATTAGAACTGTAAAATGTCAAAATATCACCAAATGTAAATTACTTTAAAATCTTCATCATTTGGCAAAACTCCTCGAATCTCGTGACGATTAAGGGCATCAAACATTTGGTTCATCCATGAACAAAATTCAGCCGTAGTTTCCCAAGAATCTGATTGTGGTTCACTAGCTGCATATCTTCGTAATGAATTTACTACTGACTGACTAAAAATCTAAAAGAAAGTTCTATAAATTTACCGAAAAATAATAAATAAAAAGATAAATATTAATCAAGTTACTTGAACAGCAAGCCTAACTCTCATTTTCGAAGAGCTATTTAAGACCAAATTCTCATTATTAATTTTGGGACACATTCGTAATTTACCAGGAAGTTGACTATCTTCTTCATACATGTCTTTGAAATGTTGCCATTCAATAAGAGGTTTGTCAGGATCCATCTAAATTAAAAAAAAAAAAAAAAATAAAAACCAATCACAAAATTCTTACAATCAAAACAATATTTTATACCTGATAACTTCCGATATTGTACAATCGATTTCTGATCGTCTTTATAAGATGCGGAGTATCTGAAAAAACAAAAATTTTACGATCTGCTTCACTCGGGTGTGAGAAATAATTTTTGAAATTTTCTTTTCGGCCACTCATTCCCATAATAGTCTAAAATTTTCTGTTTGTTGTCGCACCATCAGTAATAACGCCATGAATTTTTGCTCTAGATTTTTCTAATAAAATTATAGCTTTCACAATAAGTTGAGACAATACTTGGCCATTTACAGGTCCATGAGAACCAAACACAGCCACAGGTTGAGTGTAAGTATCATATATAGGTTGAAACATTAGCACTAATCCGTGATTTGCTTTGTCATTCATTGTTACTAATTTACTGCTTTCTTCTCCGAAGTCTTACAAGCCAACGTACGTAAGATTTTGAGAACGAACGTCTACACTTTCGCGACAGCTAATTTCATCGAGTAGCAAAAGTCCATGTTTATAAATTTCTTCTTTTTTATTCAAAAAATTGGAGAAAGCTTCGAAAAATTCAGAATCAAATCCACACTGTGTATTTATAATTGCGAGATTTCTAAAAACAAAAAGATAAAAAATTATTTTACATCGATAATAACATAGTTATTAAATAATTGTGGTGAATAAATCATCTTGTATAAAAAATCTGATAAAACATGCACAAATACATATTTTATGAGATTGCATCTATGCGATATTGATACAAAAATAACATATTACAAATAACTAACATAAATAAAATAAATATTATATTCTCATTGTACTAACACATGGCAACGGCAAAATATTATTATCGCGAATAAAATTATATCCTGACACAGACCGCATATACAGTAGCATACATAACATTAGCCAATTTTCAGAATATCGGCGGCCACTAGGTGTCTTACAGTGCGAAGCTTTTTGTATTTCCTGAACAACATCACATTGATTTTTAGCAACTTCATTGGAACGTAATTGATCAAGTACACCATCTTCAGATATACGGGACATTTTACTTTGGCAAAGTTTCAAATTTTGTCGTAATTTTTTATTTACCGATCGTAACTTTTTTTATTTGTTGTAAAGATCTATTTAATTTTTGCTTTAATCTTCTTACATAAATACATTCAGCGACATTTGAAACTATGCGTTTTTTTTATCTTGTGGCTTTGTAACTTGTAAGCTAATCTCTTGACGTTTTCGCTTTTTGAGCAAAGCTCTTTTCGCATTTTGACATGCATTACATTGCGAAGAATAACATAAAAGAGTGCATGATTTATGCTTAAGTACATTTCTTTTATCGATATATAATGGATCCTTTTTTTTCCGATTGGCGAATTTCAGAAATCACAATACCTTGACAAACTTTTAAAGAATTCAACTGGCGTAAATAATCTTCTAGTTCGCTAACACTGTCGATACTTTTCTTTACATTGATGTAAGATGAATTCACCAACGGTTTTTCCAATACACTGGTATGTAATTCTAAAGTTGAATCCACAATTACTTCTTTCAGATTATAACTATAAAATTTCCCATCTTCCATTTCGCACTCTAAATAAGAAAAGCTGATCAGAGACTTCCCATTATGGGTAATATGATTACGTGTCCATGATGCTGGCAGATCCATAGTATTTGTTAACAAGGTATTAAAATTAAAAGTTTCAAAACTGCTCTACCCTTAAGCTATCCGAGACACTGTCCGTAACTATCATTAAGTTACCTATTAAGACCCACTGAGTAATTCTTGTATATTGACAAATTTTAATGATGTATTTTTAGATGTTTTTAAATACGTAGACTCTAAGCTCCTACTTGATTGTATGAAGATTGTAGTCCGCCTGGCCAGGATTTTTCGATAATTTTCTATTTTTTCCGAAGATCGGTGTTTTTACTAATTAAAGAGTTCTATATTTCAAAGCCATTATCCCCGATCCAAATTGATGTTAGACTAATTTTTTTTAATTTTACAGTAAATTTTTATTTATTAAATTCTTTGAATTTTAATTTTTACTTATTATTTATTTTCACAACATTATTGTCGGTATGAGCACTCATACCGTCCTTGGGTGAATACATCTAACAATTAAAAATCTTTATTTTAATTTAAGATTAAGCAAAGATGTTATATTCTTTACTCAGTGAGACTTTTTTCGGCCACTGAAAAATTTTCCGAGTTATTATTTTTTCGGTGGCCAAATTTTTGGAGCTCGCCGATAGTGATGGTACGGAAAAAGGACCAAAAATATCGTTTTTGCGTCGACCTACGACACGTAAATGACGTCTCCGAGAAAGATGCATTCCCGATTCCTCAGGTTAATGCTTCACTAGACAAATTGCGAGGATCTAAGTATAAGAGCGTAATCGATTTAAAGAGCGGGTATTGGCAAATACCACTGGACAAAGAGAGTAAACCAATTACTGCCTTCACAATTCCCGGACGTGGCTTATTCCAATTCCGCGTGATGCCTTTCGGGTTACATTCAGCACCTGCGACATTTCAACGAGCCATGCACGAAGTCTTAGGAATCGATCTAGAACCGTACGTCGTAGTATATTTAGATGATATAATTGTACTCGGTGAAACTCTCGAGCACCACATAGAGATATTACGAAAGGTGCTAGAACGCCTCAGACCGCGAATTTGAAGATTAATCACGAGAAAAGTCGCTTCCTAGAAACGTCAGTTGTCTATCTCGGGCACGTTATCGACGAACATGGGATTCACACGGACCCAGAAAAGGTGAAAGCAATAAGCGAGATTGCTCCACCACGAACAACGAAAGAATTACGCCAGTTTTTGGGAATGGTCTCATGGTACCGACGATTCATCCCAAACTGTGCAGACCGAACTAAGCCACTCACTTCTTTACTCCAGAAAAAGAAACGGGTGCTAACTCCCCCGGATTTTAATAAGAAATTTACGCTGCAAACCGACGCGAGTAACAAAGGACTTGGCGCGGTGTTGACGCAGGAAGACGACGGTAAAGAACAAGTTATCGCGTACGCGAGCCGAGGGATGAATAAAGCGGAGCGAAATTACTCCGTGAGTGAGAAAGAGTGCCTAGCCGTCGTGTGGGCGATTCAGAAAATGAGGCCGTATCTCGAGGGTTATGAGTTTACGGTAATCACCGATCACCAGTCGTTGAAATGGTTACGGACGATGGAGAGTCCGAGCGGTAGAGTAGCTAGGTGGAATATGTATTTACAACAATACGATTTTAACGTCGTATATCGAAAGGGAAAATGGAACAAGGTGGCCGACGCTTTGTCACGCAGCCAACCGGAAAACGCCGTCATCGAAGAAGCCGATGATCATGAAGCCGAGCTCGTGATCGACGCTTTCATACTAGGAGATTCGTGGTACGAACGCGTTAAAAAGGGTGTTGAAAATGACCCACAGAAGTATCCAGAATACTGTTTAAAGAATGGTCTTTTGTACCGACACGCGTATCATAGTCTCGATTACACGGATCGAGGAGACGTTTGGAAGTTATGCATCCGAGATGCAGGCAGACGACAAGTTCTGCACGAGAATCACGACGCTCCGACCGGTGGACACGGAGGTATTGCAAAGACCATCGCGAGGATCTCACGTAGTTATTATTGGCCAAAAATGCGCGCTGAGATTACTGAATACGTCCGTCAATGTATCAAATGTCAGGAATTTAAGCCATCACAGCAACCCCCGTCTGCACCGATGGGTACTATACCGGCTACCAAACCCTGGGCGGTGGTATCAGCGGATATCATCGGCCCAAAACCTAGATCGTCCAGCGGAATGGCGTATATCGTGGTATTTCAAGACAAATACACAAAATGGGTCGAGGCACACCCATTACGCCATCAGAAGGCCGATGCGATTAGTAAGGTCCTAAAAGATAAAGTTTTACTGCGCTTTGGGCGATTCAACACGGTCATCACGGATAATGGAACCCCATTCGTAAGCAAAGAGTTCACTTCGCTATTACAAGGATTCCATATCCAACACGTGAAAACCCCACCATACTCACCTCAGTGCAACCCTGTAGAACGCACGAATCGCGTAATTGGGACAATGATTGCCCAACTCGTCGAAAAAAGTCAGAAAACGTGGGATAAAATGCTACCGGAATTGATGTTCGCGTATAACACAGCGAAACACGACGCAACGCAGTTCTCACCAGCGTATTTAAATTACGGACGCGAGATTATGCCACCTTTATCGGTAAGGGCATTGAGCGACGAAGGTACACACGAGCAACACGACCCGCATAAGGCGGCGAAATCTTTAAAAGAGACGATGGAATTAGTAAATATAAATCTAGCACAGGCATACGAGCAACAGGCTAAATAAGAAACGATAAGAAACGAGGATCGTGGCAACCTGAAGTCGGAGACTTGGTGAGTCGTAGAGAACACCACTTGTCTTTCGCAGGAGACAACTTTTCAGCCAAGCTGGCCAATAAGTTTTCCACGGGCTTCGTAGTCTCGAAAGTAGTAGGACCGTCGGTGTACGAACTAGAAAGGTGCCATTTCATGCTGACGCTCGACGCTGGCTTAGAGCGTCAAATGAGGTCACGTGGTATAATTTCGACTGGAACGCCATCTGAAATTAATGCAGCGTTAAAGTTAAATAAATACAGCGTCAAAGCTAAACATTGTTTAGCTTTTTAAATCGAGTATTATAGCAAGCAATCTTAACTAACATTATCAGCTGTTTACTAGTGTTTTGAAAAGTGCAATATGAACTACGAGGTAAATATTCAGCAGTATTTTATCGGTAACTTCAATGCATGATATAAAATATTTTCATCGATAAGAATAATTCGCCCTTTTTAAGCTAAGAATTTAATTAAGCAATTATTGAATAAATTATAGTAACTAATTTTTTTTATTTTTAGAAAATCCAAACTGTTTATACGTGCGGTCTCTGTGAGATCATTTGTGCTAAAATCCAAGGACATGTTTGTCTTGAAGGCTATGAGAAACTTTATGTGGATAATAATCATTATTTTTATCCAATGTTAGGTCAGTAATTTGTAATTAACATATAATAAACAAACGTATAATAGGTACGAGTAATTGTATTCATGTATTTCATAGATGATGGAGAGACAATCGTTCGTCGGTCTGCTCTTTCAGACGGTAGCGAGAAAGTCGTCAGCGATTCTACCTTAGTTAACAATGAGAACGCAAGTCCAAATTATCGTAAGTAATATGACAATTATCAATTAGTTGCAAAATTAATTAAATTTGTGTCAATAGCGGAAAACCGAGAGCCTATATTGAAACGAAGGAAAGGCCAACCAAAAAAACAATTACCAAAGCAGAAAAAATTAGATGAAGATGAAACAGAAATGCTCATAATGGAAGTGGAGCAAAGGATTCCACTGTGGAATTTTAATATTCCAATTGAAGAGCGCAGTAGGGAGACTGTGGCTGCTTTGTGGGAAGAAGTGTCGGAAGCATTGAATGGTAAAATATCTTTAAAATACTAAATAATATCTGCTTAGCATCAATTTTTGAGAACAATTAACAAAATTAATGTATTTAACGTCATAATCCATAGGAATTGTGAGTGCTGAAACCGCAAAAAAAAAATTTAAAAGCCTTCGGGACACTTACCGAAAAATTGTAAGTGCAGAACATCGTGCAAGTGGGTCAGCCAGAATAGATACTAAGCAGCAATGGAGATTTTACAAATGTTGTGAATTTCTCCGCGATTCATGTCTGTTGAAATCGTAAGTAAAAGGTATTTTAAATAGCACAAAAAAAATTAACTCCAAATATAATCATATTATATTATGTTAGTACAAGCAGTAATGTGGCTGAACAAACCGGTGGCCAAGATTCAGATGATGATGAGCCACTAAATAATCTTGAATCTGTTGACGAGAATGATCCTATGAATGACAGTATGATTGAAATTAGTAGCCAAATTTCAGGTATATAAAACAACGAAAATTACTATCTTAACATTACTGAAACTAACTTTAATTAATGTATAGGTTCAACACGCAGTAAATCAAATCGTAACCGGGTTAACAACTCTCAGGAAAGTCACTCGATGCAAGCTCTGAATCGAATCGCCGACATTATGTGTAAAGAAACTCAGCCATTAGTGCTGCCTGAAAAGCCAACCATGGATGCCATTGACTATTTTTTAAGTGGAGCTGGACATGAAATACGCAAATTGCCAGAATCTAAACAATTTGATACCTGCATGGAGATACTCAACCTCATCCATCGCCTACGACGGCAATATGCAGCTGATAATGAAAATTAGTAAAATTATTAAAGAACATTATTTTTTTATACGGGCCAAAAATACTCATAAGTACAATGTTAATTAAGAAAAGTTTATTTTTATATGTGCCAATAATAATGAATAAAATATTAATTGAACAAATTTATTTTATTATTTTCAAGAGCTATAACATTTACAATTACGGGTTTAAATATTTGAGTTATTGCAAAATATGTTTATTTACATAAATTAATCATATATTTATCGAAAATAATTATGTATAAAATGATTATAAAGCATAAATTTATTATACAACAAAAATTGATAATATGTTTATATAAAAGTTGAATTTCTGGTAATTAACTTTAGGATTTATTTAATATTTATATACAATTGTATTTTAAAGCAATGTACTTTCAAACTCGGTCATACTGCCAGTGAACAGCTCCTTCTGCGTTTACATAATCACAAAATTCATCTCTTATTTTTGTTGCAACACGACTGCTGTAGTTATTACCATAAGCTTTACCATTGTCTAAAGCTGAATTTTTTTCCTCTCTCCAAAGTCCAGGTTTGAATCCATCGGGTCCATAATTATCAACCATATGAGGTGGAATGTAAGTATTATTTTCATCATTGATCCTAAGCCAATTATGGAGAACTACAAGTGCTTGAACAGTTTTAATTGTATTTTCAACAGTCGATTCAATTGGTTTCTTTAAAATTCTCCATTGACTAACTAATATACCAAACGAATTTTCAATAGTTCTTCGAGCACGACTAAGACGATAGTTGAAAATATTTCGATTCTGATTGAGACCACCTCTTCCAGGATACGGTCGCAGTAAGTAGTTGGTTAATTGGAATGCCTCATCACCTACTAGCACGTAAGGTAGAGGCATTCCATCAGCAGTGAGCAACTCTGGTTTTGGAGTATTCATTTCATGTTGTTCGAACTTTTGACCCATTTCGGAGTCTCGGAAGATACCTCCATCGCTTCGTCGACCGTAAGCACCGATGTCTACAAAAGTAAATGAATAGTTAGCATCGCAGATTGCTAATAACACGATGCTATGATGATGCTTATAGTTATAATATGATGATCCACCATTATCAGGACACTGAAACAATTATTTAAAATTATTGTTATAGTAATTTTGTATCAAATCATAACTAACGATAAAAAAAATATTTCATACCTGTATTCTGATATGTTTACCGTCAATCGCACCGATACAATGTGGAAATTGCCATTGTTTATCAAATCCATCCGCAATTTTAAGCCAGTCAGTTGTTTTTAATGGATACGGCAATACTTTTTCTTTGAGAATATGCCAAAGAATGTGACATGTTTCGGTAATTATTTTGACTGCTGTTGATAAACCAACAAGATATTGATATGATATTGACGTTATACAATCTCCAGTGGCTAAGTATCTAATAACAGAAATTTTAATCAGTATAATTATTTTTAAACTATGAAAAATATTAGAAAAATCTAACCTCAGTGTCAATGCAAGTCGTGCTGGCGTCGAAATTATTTCTCTGACAACTTTCTGTTTACATATATGAGGACCTATTAAACACAACAATTCCTCAAATTGTGTTGGAGACATTCGAAAATAGTTTTCAAATTTATCGGAATATGAAGAGAGAGTAGGAAATACGGCTTCAAAAAAACCATGCTTACTCCGTAATTTAAAAATAGGATGAACCCAGAAACGTTTTTTACTATAATTTTTTTTCCTTGCAGTCTGTAATGATATTTCATTACATAAAAGAGCAGCTAAAATTCTTTTTTGTCGGATTTTTGTGATTTCATTTTGTCGAATTACTTTTTGACACTCATATAGCCACATTTCATATTTATTAGTTCCAGCCATTT
The DNA here is from genome assembly GCF_020080835.1 of Cotesia glomerata. NCBI lineage: Eukaryota > Metazoa > Arthropoda > Insecta > Hymenoptera > Braconidae > Cotesia > Cotesia glomerata. Next base: position 15,916,907 of record NC_058158.1, on the reverse strand, counting down.
CTTGTTTGCACTGACTTTGATTTCTTAATTTTTTAACTTAGAAATGTAACACGTTCATTAATATTGAATAATTGACAATTTATATTTATTTAACACACACTTTATATTTATAGGTTAACAGGCTATTGAGAGCTGGTATATTTTATTGTTTTTTTTTTCCGGCGTTTTGAAGCTTGACGCTGCTTGACGCTCCAATATTTGACGCTGCATTAATTTCAGATGGCGTTCCAGTCGAAATTATACCACGTGACCTCATTTGACGCTCTAAGCCAGCGTCGAGCGTCAGCATGAAATGGCACCTGAAAAGAACGAGAGAACGTATACAGCGCACAATAAGGATCTGAAACCTTGCCACGAGGGTAGTGAGCAGGTCAAAGATCATCGAGAACCCCCGGTTATTGAGCCAATTGAGACGACCGAGGAACCCGACGAGAATGCTCGCGTAACTCGATCGAGAACAAAGCGCGGGTTAGCGAAATTAGTTGTAGAGTCGTGGGCCCCGATCTGAAATTAGCCGAACGCGACGAAAAGAGTAAAAAGGTAAATTAAAATAATAAGTTCGTAGATTCACTGAACCTCTTTATTTTAATAACGCGGGTATGATAAAGTATGTTGAATGCCTATCAGTTTTAAGACATTTTGTTTCGACGATTTCGTAGACGATGGAGCCGTTGAAGATCAGCGAATTCCAAGGAGAAGTTCGACGCCTCGAGGAAGTTCTGAAGAACGACCCTCACGTCTCCACCACTACCATAATCGCAAGTCACGACGTTCGACGAGTTGAACAAAGCCAGACGGGTATATCAAAGGGAAAGGGACGATTTAGTTAAAAATACCCTAAGCGTCAAATACAGAACACTACGGAAAAAATACTCGACAGACATAAAGCGGACGAGGGAAAGCAGCTGGCGGGACTTCGTTAGGAAGAAAGGTAATCAAGAAAAGTGGGGTCCTATTTACAGAACCTGCGCAGAAAAAGTTAGAGTCAAAAGTGCAATGCGCACGCTAAATCGTAACGGAGCATCCACGGAAAACTTTAAGGAAACAGCCAGGTGTTTTCTCGAGACGCATATTGTAGACGATGACCAGGACAACGAAACCCCCGATCAGGAAAAGATTAGAGCCAACACAATTTTACTACCTGACACCGCGGACGCCGAACCGTTCACCCCGCGCGAATTGGACAAGGTCTTAAAAACACTGAAAAACAAGAAGGCCCCGGGGCCGGACTTGATAGAAAACGAGGTAGTTAAACGCGCAGGGGTTATCCTTCGCGAACAGTTTTTAGAGCTATATAATGCTTGCTTGGCGCTAGGAGCATTCCCAAAAGAGTGGAAGAAGGGGGCCATCATAATGTTAGTTAAAAGCACCGACAAAAACGCAAATGACCCTAAATCTTACCGGCCAATTTGCCTCCTTTCGGGTTTAGGTGAGGTGTTCGAGAAGCTCATAAAAGAGCGACTTACCACCACAGTCTTAGCGGAGGGGAACATTTCGAGCCGACAGTTTGGCTTCACAGCCAAAAAGTCGACGGAAGATGCAATTGTGGAGATGCGCCGATTGGTAGACTCTTCAGAGAAGAGACTGGTGGTCGGACTTCTCTTCGATATCTCTGGCGCTTTTGACAACGTGTGGTGGCCGTTGGTACTCGAGGGCCTCAAGGCCAGAGGCTGCCCTAGCAACATTTACGCGGTAATTCGGAATTACTTTGAGGACAGATCGGTCGCGCGGTCATGGGGTTTTGGTAGCGAGTCGAAAACGCCAACGCGAGGGTGCCCGCAAGGATCAGTGCTAGGACCATTATTTTGGAACATCATGTTCGACGATCTCCTTAAGAGACTCGAACTGACAGAACACGGGAATAAATTTGTTGCGTTTGCTGACGATTTGCTCGTCTTAGTAGAAGGCTCTTCGAGAAAAAAAATAGAGCATAATAGTCAAATAGTAGTAGATAATATACTGGAATGGTGCTGTTCCGCAAAGCTCGAGCTGTCGAAGTCGAAGACTGAAGCCATCTTCCTCAAGAACGAATTTGTACATCGCGGTCCACGTAAGGACAAAAAGAGCCCGTACCCCTATGAAGCAAAAGGACGACAAAGAAAGCCCAAATACGATAACAAACCGCCAAAAATAATGATAGGAGACTCCAAAGTCAAATTCAAATCGAGCGTTAGATACCTAGGGTTACACTTCGACGAGGGCCTCAAAGTGAAAAATCACATTAAAACAAGGCGCGCGAAACTAAGTAGGGTATTCGGGCGCATGCGGCGTATTGCGCGGGCAGAATGGGGATTGCGATACCCAGCTATGTCCACCATATACAAGGGTTTCTTTATGCCTGTCGTCACATATGCGGCGGCAGCTTGGAGTGACCGTTGCGATAGGGAGGACTGGAGACATCTTCGAGCACTTCAGCGTCAAGCGCTAATAACAACAACTACTGCCTACAGGACAGTTTCGCTTGAGGGGATTTGCGTAGTCGCGGGGGCAGTGCCCATTCAGCTCGTAATAGACGAACGGTGCGCGCGATACAGCCTCCGTATCGGCAAACAGGCTACCCTTGGAAACGTCACCGTGCAGCCAGATGCGGAGGATCGCCTTGTCACCCTTAGAACTGAAACCATACGTCGGTGGCAAGAACAATGGGATACATCAGAGAACGGCCGCGAAACTAAAGTCTTCTTTCCAGACGTAGCAGAGCGTCTAACAAACAAATGGATCAGCCCTAACTTCTGGCTGACCCAAATCCTAACCGGCCCCGGTTGCTTTAGAGAATACCAATACAAGTACGAACATACGGATAGTAAATTCTGCGACGAGTGTAGGGAGAATGGGTTAGGAGAAAGGGTCGACAACGTGGAGCACTTAATGCTTGAATGCCATGAGTACGAGCCTCAACGTGAGGTGCTCAAGGACATATGGGGTGGGAACGCGGAGTGGGCGAGCGTTGCGCGTGCGATTGCCACATCCCAAAGTAACTTTAAGCTTTTAAAAGGTTTCAGTAAAGTAGTAATGTGTTGCAAACTCCAAACCCAGCTAGCTAATGAAAACGCGACTAGGGACGAGACTCAACAGACATCCACCTAGGTAGAGTCGGAGCGCCTAGGCACAAGCGATATGCTCCACACAATTGTGAGGACAGTATAAAGCTTTGGATGACTGACGTAGAATAAGCTAGGGAAAATGTCCACAAATAACACAAGTGCCCGGGCACCCTACACACGCAAACACTTACACGTAAAATCAAACGTTACACACAACACATCACACAAACAACATGGTCTTCAATCGACTCCGCCTCCCCGTGGTCCCCGCTGGATACTGCTCATGTCCTGTGGGTACATCTCGATGTGCCTACGGGGAATGAGTTGCCAGAGGAGTCGATGAGAGTTGCACACACTTACAATTATACGCAACTCTTGCAGCTGTTCAATGAATGTGAATAAACACAAGAGAACGGCGGTTTTTCCTTGCCCGCGAACTGGGCTGTGTTCTCGTTATGGTGGGAGTAGGACAAATATACGTGCGTGTATAGCTCTTTCGAGCCCAGGAAACGGCCTCTTCGGAGGTAGGCGAAAGCCTCGCCATATATTCTTCTTCGACGAGTTCGACTCGCTCGACAACACTGCGAGAAAATGTTAGAGCTATTCGGCTCAGCCAGTCCAGGTCCACGCCAGTGGAAGGGCCTCGACAAACCAAACGAACAGACCAGACAAGAACCTAAGACGAAGAGACTTCAACGACCGGAGATCTCAATCGCAGAAAACCGAATGCTGCCCGGAAAGATCCGGATAGTACCAGTCCCCGAGCCGTACGATCCAACTAATCCTGGATTCGTATGGACTCGGCCGAGGAAGCTACAGCCACCGACGGAAACGGTGGAAGAAGAAGCACGCCTGTTAGAAGAGATCCTGATCACCAAGGAACCGGAGACCATTCACAGCGCCGTCCATTCGGATCTCCGAGACGAACAAAGTCCATGCCAAGGCAATCCCTTGACAATTACGACAGCGGTCACCTCGAAGGTGGCCTGTTTACCCAGTTGGGTTCGACACGACGACGCACCATTATTGATGGATTACCCGGATGAATTCGAAGACAAACCAGGAGATCTTTTCAAACGACCACGGAAACGACCGCCGCAGACGTTGGAGCAGTTGCTAGCAACTCTGACGCCACTAGACCAAGTTAGAAGTCAACCGTTCCTTCCACATCAGAAGAGACGCCGATTCAAGGCGTATGATCAAGAGCTACGACTATATCAGGTGGTTCAGACACGTAATCAGTCATCACCGACTATAGTATCGACGGGAACTACGGCTTACGACATGCTGGCCAATCTACAGGGCAGCTCGAGCCAGAAATGAAGGAGCAGAAAGAAAAAGGCAAAACGAAAAGTGGCAAACGAAGTTCACCACTTTTCTTTGTAAAGAAAGAGGGGTGTGAAGAAGGTATTATAAGCGGGGAGGCGGAGGGGTGTCGTGAGCAACGAGAGACGGGGCTCATCGACGGACCGAGCGAGCCATCGCTACCGCGACCGCGTCGACTGCCGTGCCACGGCATTTATGTATATAGGTTTAACTTTTGTCATGAGTTTAATTATTTTATTTATAGTTAATTATTATTATTACTATTGTAACTATTATTATGTTTAATTGTTTAGTTAAAAGTATTAATGAAAGATTATTGAAACAATTAATTTGACAAGTTTCGTTTACAACTTTATTATTTGTTTACGGCGATTATTATTAATAATAATAATCTGTATATGATTTTTTTTTTGTTTACAATTATTTCTTTGATTTAAAATTATTTCAAAGGACGACTATTAGAAAAAGGAATTTAGTAGTTTGCCATCGCGCGATAGATGGCGTCGACTGTTCGCTCGCGATAAAAATCGCCGAGCTGATATAAGCGAAACCGCGACGTGATAATTTTTGTTCTTTCAAAGAACAAAAATTTACTTTATCTGAAATAATTAATTGATTAAAATATTTTGAATAAATTCGAAATATCCAATTAATTATTTTTCTAAGTCCCAGGAAATTAAATTAGTATGGGAAATAATTTTGGTAAAATAATTATGTTTGTATGAAATTATTTTTCGACGTTGAAATTGTAGGAAAATGTAATTCGATTGAAATTGATGTAATCTGTTGAATCAATTGAATGAATCTGATATTTAATTTTGAAAATATATTTAAAAACTTATAAATTTTCGGGGATTTCCCGAAGTTCGACGGCAAGCGATAGGTGGCGATAATTCACCAATACTTTTCGCGTTTATTAATAATTTTTGGGTTGATAAAGCCCAAAAATTATCCGCCGTTGAGCAACCTTTCTCTGGGTTTAATTTACTTGTCTGGAGACTTCTGGCCAAGGAAATTAAAAGAGGGTTCTCTCTACCTGGTGCGGACTACCACAGGTAAGTGAACTTATCTACCTACGAGTAAAGGCGACTCTCCACCTGGAGGCTTTCAGCCAAAAGGTGGCAACCCCAGCCGAGTAGGTGAGGGAGAGGTGGATCCTATTCACTCTTCCTTTGGGAATCGCGAATTAGAGCCTGCGGGGCGGCGCTAGTCACCTGTCAGGAGCTGGGCACCAGAGGGCCGACGGAAGGGGAATTAGCGACGCGTTTTGAGAGGTACGACGGGCGAATGATTTTACCAACGACGGTAATGGAAATTGTAAACGCCGTGTATGTATGGGTTTATTTTGTTTAATCGCCGTTTTCTTGTGTAAAATGTTTAATGTTTTGTTTATTGAAATAAAGAGGTTTTGTTTTTGTTAATATTAATTAAATTTCCGAGTTTGATTAATTTAGAAATTACCCTCGTTAGAATCCTGGACTCCGGCGAGCTTAAAATCGAGCCGGGGGTAAAAATTGGTCAAAAAGTACCCGTTACAAACTATAAAAATATATTATTTTTTAATTTATTGACTATTAAAATCATTTCATATCCATGATAACCTCAAAGAGATTTATTTTCTCAGTTATTGTTATTATTTCTATTGACATAAAATTGAGGTTAAGAATTTTTCAATTAAAAAATAAATAACATTTCATTTATAATTGAAAAATTCTGAAATCATAAATGATTTTTATAGTCAGTAAATGACTGTGTTACTCTTGATTTTTTTATGAAAATGAAATTAGCTGACATTTAAAAATTTTTAGAAATTTTTTATTGAAAAAATTTCAATTGAACAATAAAAAAAAATTTCACATGTAAAAAACTTGAAAAACTATAAGTGAAATTTTTTAGAAATATATTAAAAGTAATTTAATTAATAAAAAAATCAAAAATTTTTAGACGTCTGCTAGCTAACTTCAGTGTCATTTTTTTTTGTGATTGATACTACAACAATATATTTAATACTTACAGGTTTTTCAAGTTGATAGATAAAAAAGAATTGTACGACACATAAGTATTTATTTATTTATAGACAATTGATTGGAAAATTTTTTATGAGAGTGGATTTTGCATCCTTAAGTGTTGATCAGCTGAATAATAAATTGAGGACAGAATTGATTGGAGATGAAGAATTATTACAAGTCTTCAAAGGTAAACTTTTCAGGATTTTTGTATCTACTGTCTACTAGTAGTTGTAAAGAGTGTCTCTAGACTAACTATTTCTTATAAGCCTATTCTAATTATTTATTTTGACATATAATTGATACTACAACAATATATTTAATACTTACAGGTTTTTCAAGTTGATAGATAAAAAAGAATTGTACGACACATAAGTATTCATTTATTTATAGACAATTGATTGGAAAATTTTTTATGAGAGTGGATTTTGCATCCTTAAGTGTTGATCAGCTGAATAATAAATTGAGGACAGAATTGATTGGAGATGAAGAATTATTACAAGTCTTCAAAGGTAAACTTTTCAGGATTTTTGTATCTACTGTCTACAAGTAGTTGTAAAGAGTGTCTCTAGACTAACTATTTCTTATAAGCCTATTCTAATTATTTATTTTGACATAACATAATCAAGTTGCAGGCATTAAATTGTTCCTTGTGTAACGAAAGAGTGCAAGGAGCATTGAATGGCTTAATAAGTTATCATCTTGTTTACATTCATGGGTTTTCACTAAATCGTAAAATAAGTAATGAAGGTTTCCGGTGTGGCCAAGATGGTTGTGGTCGTCGTTTTTGTCATTTTTTCACATTACGTCGTCATATAAGACAATATCATATAAATAATGATCAAAATATTGAAGATGAAGAAGATATGGGAAATGATGAAGCTGTTGATGAATTTCAGCCCGAAGGAATCAATGAACAAGATTATGAGGATCAGCCTTAAAGAATTAATCAAGTGTATAATGAAAATCAACATGTACAAGAACCACACTTTGAAAATAATAATAATGATAATATTAATAATAATAATAATGATGATGGCGATGATAACAATAATAATAATTGTGATAATAATATCAATGAAGGCTTTAACTTGCGTAAATATATAGTTCATATGGTCACAAGATTTCAATGCAAGCCTTCTATGACAACCAATTTGTTATGTCAAATCTTAGAAGAGTTTGAACAGCTTCTCTTTCAGCTGAGAGATCATTTTAAATATAATGTGGACCAATTTTTAACACACATGGATTAAACGATGATGAAGCTAAGACTGTGCTAGAGACATTCGAATTTGATAGTCCTTTTGATGGACTTAAAACCTTAGATGGGTTGGACATTCTCAATATGGACAAATTGAATCATTAAAATCGTTCAGTCATTATATAGAGCCAGTTGAAGTTCCTCTCGGTTATAGAATGGACAGTGTATTAGAAAGAAATAGTACAGTTTATAAGCCTAAACGAGTTTTAGAAACTTTCCAATATGTTCCTGTGATTCCTACTTTAACTCTAGTTTTGTCAAGTCCAGAAATTCGAGAGTCAGTTGAGTCTGAAGAAAAATCGCCTGCTGGAATTCTCGCTTCTTTTTTGGATGGAGATTTTGTTAACCATTATCCATTTTTCTCTCGGTATTCTCATGCTTTAAGGCTACAAGTATACTATGATGAATTGGAAACTACAAATCCTCTAGGTTCAAAAACTGGTATACACAAATTAGGATTATTTTACTACACAATCCAGAATTTACCATCACAAATAAATTCTGAACTGAGTTCTATACATGTCCTAGCTATGTGTACTGATGTGGATGTGAAGAAATACGGGTTCGAAAAAATACTTGCTCCATTTATTGAAGAATTGCGCCTATTGGAAAGTGACACAGGGAAACTGATTGAAACAACAACCGGCAGTTATGTGCTACGAGCTTCTATTGCAGCATTTTGTGGTGATGGCTTGGCTGTTCATAATGTGTTTAATTTTTTAGCGCCATCATCTAATCATTTTTGTAGGATGTGCATGTACAGTAGGGATAATTAACACAGTGGCCACATACTACCCGTTTTGAAGAGAACAAAAGAACTCTATGATGAACAAATAGCATACTTGAAACGAACAAATTATTCTGCTGAATCAAAAACTAATACGGGTCTTCGAGGAGAGTGTTGTTTACATCAATCTAAATATTTTCATATCACTAACAATAATGTCTTTGATATAATGCACGACTTATTGTGTGGCATTTGTCCTATGATTTTGAAATTGGTCTTAAAAGAATACATTTTAGTGCAAAAAAAATTTGATTGTTCTTATTTTAATAATAAAATTATGTCTTTTCAATATGGACTCACGGAAATGACAAATAAACCATTAAATTTATTAAAAATCATGGAAATTGTATTTGTACCAAAAATTAATGATCATTACTTGATAATTTTAGAGAATCTTGTTGCTAATTTTTAAACTAATTTTCGCATGTTGTTTCCTGATGTCTATCCAATAAATAAGTTTCATCATATTGAACACTATGTTGAATGTATAAAATGGATGGGACCATTGAAAAATAATTGGTGCATGAGATACGAAGCCAAGCATGGACGCATTAGACAACGTGCTCAAAATGTTCATAATTTCAAAAATTTACCCAAAACATTAATAAGACTATGTCAATGTGAGCAGAGTGCTAAATGGGGTTTAAAAGACGTGAAAATTAGTCGATTAACAACAACTAACAAAAAAATCGTTGCAGTTGAGAATACATTAAGCTCTGAAGCTCTCTACGCTTTGAATTATATCGGCACTGATGAAGTATTTTGTTGTAACTCCAAAAAAGTGAACGGAGTTGAATTTCGAGTCGGCTTATATGTTTGCTTACAGACTCCGAGTTCTCGAGAAGACAATTTGCCTTTATTTGGCTACATTCAAGAAATCATCATCTTGAGAGATGTCGACGTATACTTATTGACTTCAATTTGTACAACGATAGAATTTGAATCAAATTTGAATGCTTACCACATAAAACTCAATGGCGATGATGATCATATTGGCCAATTTGTTAATACAAATGACCTATCTTATTTTAACCCTCGCGGCCTTGAACCCACGGTGGTGCCACCGTGCAAACATCGTGAATGCACTGCGTATACACGGTGAATACATCGTGTACCAACGGTGGCAACACAGCGTATTCGTGGTATTCCTGCACCGTGTATTCACGGTGTATCTACCGGGTATCCATGGTACTTGATCGGTGTGTGCATAGTGTATCCACTGGGTCTCTTATTAACTTAAGTACAGAATTTTGAGTGTTGAGACAAATGTCTAAATGAATTTTAATATTGCAAGTTTTAAATCATTTTTAGATAATCAAAATTAAATATTAAATGAGAAATTAACTTTACGAATATGAAACAGATAAAAAAAATAGAACTTGAAAGTTAAACAATTTAAAATAAACAAATATTAAATAATGAAATTCTAAAATAATGCAACAAATTTATAAAATGATAAAACAGAAGTATTTCTACAAATAAATAATTAAATTCAAAAAACGTAAGAGATGCTAGAATTAAGTACATATCTATTTATTCGATTTAAATAAATAAATTATTGTTAAACAGTACAAATGTACTTTATCTTTGCCTTTGTCTTTGTCTATACGTAAATGCGCTTACGTATACACAAACACATAGATGTTTAATAGAACATAAGAGTAAGTAAGAAAACTATATTGCACTCTGACCCAAGTAGAGGGGACTCATGCGATATTTTTGAACATCTTAAGAGAGAGGGTAAGGGCCCAAAACAATAGACAAATAATTGGACATTTGGTTCCCTCAATGAGTAGAAATTAGTAACGCCCTAAAATTCGACACCTTACAATTTTCACAAGAAAATCTCTCTCGTTGTCCTGACGTCCTTGTGTTAACATCACCTAAAGTTTTAATAAGTCTGAATAGACCACGTGTTAAATTTACCGAATAACGAATAAAAGATTGTAAAATTAAAAGTATAATTATGAAGTGAATCAAATCTAAAGAGTAAGTCAAATCAACAAAGTTCATCATTTTTATCAGGTACATTTTAAATAACTAATATTTGTGAATTTAATAATATCGTAAAATCGTTATATGAAAGAAAAAGTTAACTTTGAATCACTGTGTAATAATTGTAATTATTGTAATTTAACTAATGGTATTAATTTTTGATTTAAACAATATATGTATTAAAATTATTCAACGTCCAATTTATTCAACAAACCTATCATTCTCAATAAATAGAAATTCGGAAGTTCCCGGTCTATTAGCCTAACACACGCTAGGACCGAATACTTAAACACAATAAATAATTTAAATGTAAAATCAATTAATTTCCCTAAATTAATTTTTCTTACATAACAATATTTTATGGAGATGTCTATAAACGAATAATTTCCCGTGTTATAGGTTAGAATTTAAGTGTCAATAACTGTCACATACTAATAAAATTGAGCCTAGTTATTGACACTGACATTTTAATAATAAAATATAATTTATGATGATATATTATTATTTTAAACTGAATAATATTTAATTATTGATCAATACATATATTTTTTATTATATTTTTATACTTAAATGTTGATTAATTCACTGATTTAATAGTTGAACGCTCTTAAGTGAAATGCTTAGACTATAACTAAAAAATAGCTTCCACGGTAACTTCAGGCGTAAAAAAATTTTTTAAATTTTTTTTTTAATGTTATTTGCATTAATTAGATACAGGATAAATTTATTTTAATTAAAAAATTATTTAATTTAAATTAATTAATTAAAATTAACACACGTTAAATGCTCAAATACAAGCAAGTATTAAACAGTGTGCAATATACATCCACACCAATATTTGCTCTCTCGCTCTGGCTCACTAATTACAGGCGACTATGCTTAGAAGACGGGAGTGGGGACGCTACGAAGTATGGGACAAAGAGGAGAGACCGATAATATAAAATAGTATGTATATTTCTGTCTCATTCTTTGCCGGCTTCATCCTACACATTTTTGTATTTGTGTCTCTTACCTGTCGTTTTTTCCGTTGCATCCGGTTTAAAATCACAATGATTTTAAAGAAGTTTCACTTCAAAAAACAAAAAAAAAAAAAAAAGAAAGAAAAAAATTGAAAAAGAAAAAAAAAGAGAACTCACCTCATTTTCACCTTCTACAATAACTCTCTGCTCTAACTCAGGATACGTTTCTTGCGTAACATTGTCTTTTCCCTGACCAACTTTTTTTAATATTTTTTGGACAGTCTTTGTCAATGAATTTACTGACCTCTCTAAGCTCTTGATTTTTTTTGTCATATTTAGTCTGGAACGTAATGGTCGTCTTATAACACTATTCACTCGCCGTGACCGACGTTCGTTATTTTCCGACGATGAGCCTGTTCCTGACAATCGAGCCGATCTTCCTCGAACTGTTTCGAAAGTATCGTTGCGTAATGGCGGTGAAGGAACAGTTCTTCTTCTTGGATTCGCATTACTCTCAGAATTTTCGTCGTATCCCATTGTAGTGTTGACATCACCGTCATCTTGGTCTCCTGGATCGTGTCCATCTAGTATTGCCTGAAAATGTTTATTTGTTATTATTAACAAAAAAAAACAAAATTAATGTTTATTAATTTGTTAGTTTCTATAGTTTGAGCTGACGTTATCATGCGTTTGTTCAGCTTTGTCGCTGGAAGAATCTCTATTTCCAGGCGGTAAGAGATCTCGGAAATGTTTAGCTGAGTGTTGAGTTTTTTTCAATTGTGAACTGGCTTGACTCGTCTAAAAAAGAAAAAAGACAATGTTAAATACACTTATAAAAAACATTTAATAACTCAATAATTAATGTGTGAATTTAATCATTTTACAAACTTTTGTCGTAGGCTTCTGCTGACTTTTGCCATTATTGGGAATTCCAGGGCTATATGGTGTTATTTTTAATGTTCGTATCCTCGTTGGTCCACCAAAATAATTGTTTTTTAAAGTTGTAGCATCGTCTAAAGTTTCATATTGAAAATAAAAAAATTAGGAAAACGGTTGACCCTGAAGGCCATCCCTGCAACTTCCCGCTAATTCCATACTTAGGCGCTTAAAATTGCACCAATGGCGTTTTTGAGCTCTTCGAGCTCAAAAATACAATTTGTGGGTTATTTTGAGCTCTCCAAGCTCAAAGAGATTGTTTTCCTATGCTTTTGAGCTCTTCGAGCTCAAAAGTCTGATAGGGATTTGGTGACACTATTTTTTGAATTTTTAAACCGCAATAACTTTTGAATGAATAAACCGATTTTCACGCGGTTGGCAGCATTTGACGCAGTTTTTCAAGCCTCACAAAGAATCTCAAATTTTGAATTGATCGCGCTAGGAATTTTGGAGTTATTCCGAAATAACACTTTTTTCGGTTTTCTTTCGTTCACGATATCTCTCGAACGAATCAACCGATTTTGACCGGACTGGTGGCGATCGACGTGGTTTTTTGAGGTTAAGAGCTGATTAGTTTTTAGAATTGAACCATAGAGCCGTTTAAAAGTTTTCCAAAAAAACCACATTTGAAAAAAATTTTTATTTTCAGTTTTTTGAAGATTTCTCAAAATCTATTGATCTGAATCGGTCCAAATAGTTTTCAAAATCTAAGTTTGGTCAAGCCCTTTCGAATGGCACCAACCGCGATGAAATCGGTCAAGTCGTTCAAAAGTTATAAGCGGTTCACATACTTTCACACACACACACACACACACACACACACACACACACACACACACACACACACACACACACACACACACACACATACAGACGCCGTGACAACCTCGCGGGGATAGTCAGGGAAGCTTCCTGTGACCTTCAAACGTCGAGATCTGATGAAAACTCGGTTTTTGCAAAACGGGGTGAAAACAATAACTTCCCGATTTTTGAAAATCTTCGATTTTCGTAGCGGGAAGTTAAAAATAAATTATTGAATTTTTAATTAATACATAGATTTAAATTTTGGTGGAAGAATATTTATCAAAAAGGTAGTGTTGAAAAAAGATCCAACTATTGAGAGTATATTTGCTCTATATGTATGTGTAATATTTTGATTTTATGTTCTTATAATTAATCAATACTTAATTACATAGATTTTTTAATTTGTAAATTTTATTTAGCTCTTTTTATTTTCATTTTTTCTAAATTAATTTTTGATCGGATAATATACATATATTGCTATTTTCTATTGAAATTCTTTTAACGACTACACACACACACACACACACACACACACACACACACACACACACACACACACACACACACACACACACACACACACACACACACACACACACACACACACACACGCACACACACACACACACACACACACACACACACACACACACACACACACACACACACACACACACACACTCGGGGCAGAAGAGATACTGCTACCGGGCGCGTCTCCCCGAGCGGATGGGAGAACGCTCGCTGTCCTTGGATGACACTTAATCTCTTAGTTGATGAGGTACAGCGGGTAGGAGCCAAGCAAAATAACCAAACAAAATACGCTCCCGTGGACAAAACTCCCCTTTAATGGGTTGGTCGCACTAACTGACCTAACAAGACGATCGTTCTCTGCTGTGACCCACTGGGAGTGACCGGAACCTGTATCGTAGTTTCCGACGATGCAGGCCACGGCTGATGTGAGCTTGCTCTACCGAGGTGTAAGTTGCAGCAGTGGATCAGGAGCCAGCCACTTCGGGCCTTGATCAGGAAGTACGCAGTGAGTGTTAGAGATCGGAATCTTCACCGCTCCGAGCGAGTCTAGTCCGTCCGTGTATTCCGGGACTGGCTAAGTGTCGGCTAGGCCTCAGGGAACTGGGGTAGGAGTACTATCTCCGAGGGTACACCCGTTCCTAGTTATGGCAACCCGCTCCACTCCGTACGATGCGCTGGTAAATTAAAAAGTATGAGTAATGCACAGGAAACAAACAAGAGTGAAAACGGGCCTCATGCCCAGCAAGACGCACTGCTACTTAGTGCAAAGATGAAGAGGACAGATGCGCTGGCACATCTGGAGAAGCTAGTCTGTGGACTGCAGGACTTTCTCCAAACCAAGCAAAATGTCCACAAGGAGATCAAGTCGAAGTCGACGAACATCTGCAGTGCCCTGAGAAGGTTCAAAAAACTGGACCAAGAATGGCAGGAAATCCAACAACAACACGGTAATATCGTGATGAAGACGAGTGTGACAGCGGTTCCACCAGCAAAAGCCGACACGTTTGTCGAGGAGATGGACACAGGTGGCGAGGGTGACGTCGAGTCAGTTGTCGGAGACGGAGAGGAAACTGGAACTGAAATCAGGCCTGGGAAAAGGAAAGAACGAAATTCCCCAGACTCAATGACCAGCCGTACTAAGAAGAAGAAGGACCTTAAACCAAGTCCCCCGAAAACGCGGTAACACAGAACGGCGGAAAAAGGAGGTGAATGAATGGCAAAAGTCCAGTCAAGGAAGTCCAAGAGAGAGCAAGCAGTAGAAAAGCTCCAGAAGCAACCGCCGGAAGAGTCCAGGCCAGAGCCTAATCGGAAAGAACCGCGCAAACGGATTAGGCCGGACGCACTGATCATCCGCCCCGCAGAGACGGCAAAGTATGCTGAAATTCTGAAGCGAATAAAGCAGGACGTCCCTGACGAACAGGTCCGTACTACAGTGGATAAGATCCAAAGAACTAGGACCGGGAGCTTGCTGATTACGCTTTCGAGGAAGAGCGCTGACCGAGGCCAAGCCTTACAGAAGACCATCGCGGACATCCTCCAAGAAGACGCGAAGGTAATCTGCAAAGGGCCACAGGAAGACGTCGAAATCCGAGATCTTGACGGTACCACAACCAAGGAGGATATTCAGGCTGCATTGCAAACGGAAATCGGAGAAACCTGCGAGATACCACTAGGGACAATTAAGATTCATAAGGCCTACAGAGGTACTCAGACAGCTGTTGTGACACTACCAGCAGCTGCAGCGCGCAAGATATTGGCAGGAAGCGGTAAAGTCCGGATCGGCTGGACCAACTGCCGAATCAGAGCTACGAGGAGACCAATCCAATGTTTCAAGTGCTGGCACTTTGGACATCTTGGATCCCAGTGCAAGAGCAATGTGGATCGGTCTAAGCTATGTATTAGGTGCGGACAAGAGGGACACAAGATTGCTGAATGCAACAACCCAGCGAAATGTGTATTATGCGCGGATCAAAGTGCGGAGAACTCGGCTCATCATGCCGGCGCATCCAGGTGCCCAGTATTTAAAGAGGCACTCCAGAAGATAACAAACAAACAGACATGAAGATATTGCAGCTAAACCTAAACCATTGCGAAGCTGCACATGATCTGCTTATGCAAACAGCAAGAGAACTAGAGTTAGACTTAGTAATGATAGCAGAGCCATATAGATACCTGAATACCCAGCCTTGGGAATCTGACAGCACCACCAAGGCTGTCATCTGGTCTTGTGGTAAGCATCCCTTCCAGAGTGTAGTTAACAATGATAATGCCGGCTTTGTAGCAGCAACAGTTAACGGCATCCGTTTCTACAGCTGTTATGCACCACCCAGCCTATCCATTGTTGAATTCACTGAATTCTTGGACAAACTGACCGAGGACGCCAAGCAGCATTATCCGGTCGCGATTGCCGGTGACTTCAACTCCTGGGCAGTAGACTGGGGCAGCAAGCAGACAAATGCGCGAGGAAAAGCACTCCTCGAAGCTTTCTCTACACTAGATGTAGTCCAGCTCAACAGTGGTGATACGCCAACCTATACTAAAGGGGAAGCAAGCTCTATTGTAGATCTCACTTTCGTCAGCAGCAGCCTCATCAGTGGGAAATACGACTGGAAGGTGATGGATATCTACACAGCCAGCGACCACAAGGCAATTCTCTGGGAAATATTACATGACCGGAATACAAGAAGACCAATCAAGTCACTCAATACCATTGGATGGAAAGTGAAGTCTTTTGACACAAGCACATTGATAATAGCCCTGAATAGTGAACCGATTACTACTGGACCCGCAGAAGAAATGACCAAGGACCTGATGAAAAGAGTTGTCCAGGCCTGTGACGCAAGTATGGTCCGGAAATGCAGCATAAGCCAACGCCCGGCAGTACACTGGTGGAACGACCACATCAGCGTTCTTCGGAAAGAGTGTCTAAAGAAAAGGAGAATATCCCAGCGTGGCTATCGACGACCCAATCTCTGCGGAGCTGGTCGCAGAGTACAAAAAAGCCCGTCGATTACTGAACAAAGCCATCAAGGATAGTAAGAGGCAATGCTGGAAAGAGCTCATCAACGAGGTGGACAAAGACCTGTGGGGTAGGCCGTACAAGGTGGTCATGAATCACCTAAAAGTCAAACAAATGCCGGCACCCACATGCCCACAACTTCTGCAGAGAATCGTTACCGCGCTGTTTCCGCAGCAACGCGAGCTTCACTACCAGCTAGCTCAAGGAGAACTGGAGGACATTCCAACTGTCACGGAAGAAGAACTGACGGAGGCTTGCAACCGCGTAGGGAATAATAAAGCACCGGGATTAGACGGAATCCCTAACATTGCCTTAAAAACAGCTATAAAGGCAGCACCGGCATTATTCCTGGATGTTTACAACACCTGCCTCAAAGAAGGGATTTTTCCTCGAAAGTGGAAACAGCAACGGTTAGTGCTGCTTCCTAAAGGGAAAAAGCCACCGGATGAACCGTCATCTTACCGCCCACTTTGCATGCTAGATACAGCGGGTAAGATATTCGAACGCATAATTCACCAGAGAATTGAAGCAGTAGTCGACCCACTCCTGGCAGACAATCAGTATGGATTCCGGAAAGGACGATCAACCCTGGACGCAATCAAACTGGTTGTTGATACGGCCAAGGAAGCAATCGCAGGAACCAGATGGAAGGGTGGAACGAAGAAGTATTGCCTGGTGGCGACCCTAGACATCAGAAATGCCTTCAACTCCGCCAATTGGGAATGCATCATGCAGGCCCTCCAAGAGAAGAATGTACCAGAATACCTTCTTAAGATCGTAGCAAGCTACTTTGAAAACAGGGTCCTGAAGTATGACACGAAGAACGGTCCAAGGGAGTATGCTATTTCTGGAGGTGTACCACAAGGTTCAGTTCTAGGCCCGCTCCTGTGGAATATTATGTATGACGGCCTATTAAGACTAACTCCGCCAAGAAACGTCAAACTCGTAACATATGCAGACGACGTAGCCGTAGTGATCGTTGCCAAACATCTTGACGAGATAAACCATGTGTTCGATCTCACTTTCGAGCGCGTTAACCGGTGGATGGACGCAGTGAACCTGCAACTGGCGCAACACAAAACTGAGGCAGTGCTTATTACCAGCAGGAAAGTGGTAGAGACAATTAAGCTGAAAGTCGCCGAACAAGAAATCACATCACAACCTTATATTCGATATTTAGGAGTGATGCTTGATGCCCGACTCAACTTTAAGCAGCAGGTAGAACACGTCAGTGCCAAGGCGTCAGCAGTGGGAACAAGTCTAGCACGACTGATGCCGAACATCGGAGGGCCAAAGCAGAGCAGAAGGGTACTGTTATCATCTGTAGTCACATCGGTGCTTACATATGGTATATCTATTTGGACCAACGCTCTCGAGATGCAAGAATCATGGAGGAAGGCTGGACCAGTATACCGACGGTGTGCCTTAAGAGTCGCCAGCGCCTTCCGCACAATATCCGAGGAAGCAGTGTGCGTTATTTCCGGAACTCTGCCTCTCAGAGTCCTCGCTGAGGAAAGACGGAACCTTTATCATCGTAAAAGGTCAACTACACTAAGCGCTGAAGAGCTCAGAACTGAAGAACGGCAAAACAGCTTCGACCGATGGCAGCTCCAGTGGGACGCTGCAGAAAAAAGGAAGATGGACGTATCGTCTTATACCGAGGATCGACGACTGGTTGAACCGGAGTCATGGAGAGGTTAACTACTACCTTACGCAGATGTTGTCAGGACACGGCTGCTTCCGAGCCTATCTTCACCGCTTTAAGCACGACGATTCTCCGGAGTGCCCATCCTGCCCAGGTGTCGCTGAAGACGTGGAGCACGTGATCTTTGCATGTCCTCGTTTTAACCAACAGCGCGATGAATTAGAGAAGATTCTAAAAAAGAGAATTCAACCGGAGACAATAGTAGAAGAAATGCTGTCATCAGAAGCTGTCTGGAACGCCACGAGCACCTTTGCCACTGAAGTGCTTACAGAGTTGCGGTCCATCGAGAGAAAAAGAGCAGAAAACAGAAACTAGAAGGGAGATAGAAATAAAAAACATCTTAGCCACCAGAAGGAAGAGCGGCAGCTAATTCCTCCCCCCGCGAAGAAATGCCTTACGGCGGTACCATGGGGGATTAGAGGATAGAAGAGAAAGGGGTTTAGGATTTAGTGGGTAGGGGCGTTAGTGTCGAGTTAGTATGACGCTGCGTCGAGTCGCCACATATCCAGGCCAAACAGCTATGCCTAGAATCCGTAAAAAGGATTCCCCCCCCTAAAAAACACACACACACACACACACACACACACACACACACACACACACACACACACACATATATATATATATATATATATATATATATATATATATATATATATATATATATATATATATAGACACAGTGACAACATCGCGAGGGTAGTCAGGGAAGCTTCCTATGACCTTAAAACGTCGAGATCTGATGAAAACTCGATTTTTTCAAAACAGGGTGAAAACAATAACTTCCTAATTTTTGAAAATCTTCGATTTTGTTAGTGGGAAGTTAAAAATGTCGCAGTGATTTTAAAAAAACACTTGTTTTCAAATCTTTTATTGACGATATCTTTTGAACTAATTAACCGATTTCTACGTTTTTGGCGGCAATCGACGCGGTTTTTTAAGCTCTATAAATTATGCTATGTCATCAAAAGTGATCCGAGAAGAAATGACGAAGTTATGTGAAAAAAACACTTTTTTCGGTTTTTTTCGGTTTTCTTTCGTTCACGCTATCTCTCGAACGAATCAACCGATTTTGATCGGGTTGACGCCGATCGGCGTGGTTTTTCAAGCTTAAGGGCGGATTAGTTTTTGAAGTTGATCGATAGAGCCGTTTAAAAGATATTCCAAAAAAACTACTTTCAAAAATGATTTTTTTCTTATTTTTTTTAAGATTTTTCAAGATTTCTTAAAATCTATCGGTCCGAATCGGTTCAAATTCTCAGGAAATCTAAGTTTAGCGTAGCCCTTTCGAATGGCACCAACCGCGATGAAATCGGTTCAACCGTTCAAAAGTTATAAGCGAGTCACATAGTCACACACACACACACACACACACACACACACACACATACATACATACAGACATAGTGACAACATCGCGGGGGTAGTCAGGGAAGCTTCCTGTGACCTTCAAACGTCGAGATCTGATGAAAACTCGATTTTTGCCAAACGGGGTAAAAACAATAACTTCCCAATTTTTGAAAATCTGAGATTTTTAGCGGGAAGTTAAAAAAATTTTAATTAACTTGTATGCATATTTGAAATATAATTTAATATACTGTCACTACATATGGGGAATTCCATGCCAAATCGACCACTTTTGAACTCGATCCCTTTAGATTTAGCTGAAACTTTATCATTCTTTTCTACCCTTTGAAAAACATTTTTGAGAATTTTTTCAAATTTTTTTATCCAACCCAAAAAAGTTTTGAATTTTCCAAAAAATTGGCTCTTTTATTTTCTAATAGCCATAACTTTTTTAGACATTGACCTTTGGGTATCTTTTTTTTTTTAATTTTTGTTTTTGAATGAACTTTTCGAAAAAATACACAAAAAAAATTAAATATGATCAATTCTATAAAATAATCGGTTTTTTTTAACAAAAACGTTATTTTTTCAAAGTTGGCCACTTTTTTTTTTTATTTTTTTTTTCTTAAAAAAAAACTTCAATCAATTTGACAACTATTCCCGCTCATCCCGGGCAGGGCCGATTTTTTTTATATTTTTTTTATTTAATTGAAAAAAAAAGATTTTTATTATTTCAGAAAATTTGACAATTTTGAAAAAATAACGTTTTTGTTCAAGAAAACCGATTATTTTATAGAATTGATCATATTCAATTTTTTTTGTGTATTTTTTCGAAAAGTTCATTCAAAAACAAAAATTTAAAAAAAAAAAAGGTACCCAAAGGTCAATGTCTAAAAAAGTTATGGCTATTTGAAAATAAAAAGCCATTTTTTTGGGAAATTCAAAACTTTTTTTGGGTTGGACAAAAAAATTTAAAAAAATTCTCAAAAAATTTTTCAAAGGGTAGAAAAGAATGATCAAGTTTCAGCTAAATCTAAAGAGGTCGAGTTCAAAAGTGGTCGGTTTTGCATGGAATACCCCATATACTATAAGTAAATGATTAAGAATTACGTACCGCTTGAACCGACAACTATGACATTATTAATCTGCCTGGTTTCAGTCTTGACAAAACATGTCTGATCTTCCTCCTCATTTAAATCAATGGGAACATGATTGCCATCAGTCCCCGCCTTAAAAACAAATTTTGTCTCGACAATCCATGCATCTTTACCATTTTGCACTAAACAGAATTTGTCAATCTGATCGCTCATTGCAATGAATAAGTTTTCTATAAAAAAAAAAAAAAAATTATCACCGTGTTGAAAAGTTAAAAATATTTGTAGCAACTCATCAGTGCTACTGAATAAAAAATTACGTTCACAGATAATAAAAGTACAGGTCCACTGTAATGACTATCAATTTAATAAATTTTCAATTTATTTTAACTATTTTTTTCTCTTTGATTTTTTTAATAATTATTCGGTAAATAAAATTTTTATAGAATATATGAATTATTAATAACTAAGTTCCTTTGTTTTAATTAAAAATGTTATATAACTATTTTTTTACTTGTTTGTGAATTTAAAAAAAAATAAAATGATTTTCAACTTTTTTAATTTATTCCAATTTTTAAAATATTTTTGTTTTTAAATTTATATTGAATTTTTCAATTTTTTTATGATTATTATCTGACAAATAAAATTTTGTTATAAAAATAAAAATTTAAGTAGCAGATATTTAATAAATTTTTTAAGAAATAAATTAGTGCAAACAAATTCGAAAAAAAAATTGACGTAGAAATTTTAAAAAATAAAAAATGCAATTTTTTAGAATAAATTTTTTTGTTAAATAAATTAATGTCATGTTATAAAAATAAAACTGTTGATGATAATATTCGTTAGCTTAGATTTACAGAAATAAATAAACAATTTAATGTAGCTACTTTTTTACTCGTCTGCAAATTACAGAAATTTGAAAAAAATAAGGATTTATTTACAACAAACATTGAAATTTATTTTAACGTACCTCATCAAGGATAATATTTTGTCTATTTTTCTTTCTTCCACGGTTGCTAATGCTGTTGAAACAATTTAGGTTAACTTCACCAACTAAGCTGTAGCTTAAACGCGAAACATTGTATTTACCAAAAATCTTCAGGTCGTCCCGAACACAGCGCCTTCAGTAAAAATTTTTAGAACCACTTGTGACGTAAATACATAATTTTTTATCCAATGCTACACGACATACAACGTTTGCTTGTTAACAATATAGTCCAATCACAACCTCAAAACGTTTTGATTCAAGATAATTTTTTACAGGAATTTGCAAAATATTACTGTTTTTTTATTGTTATTGATTGAATAACATAATATAATGCTGGTTAAGATTTTGTTTGTTACATATTTTTACAGTCATAAATTATGAAATTGTCGATGGCAAAAATTTTTTTTTGCTATTCAATAGAAAATTGCCAATTTTTATTAGAAAAAAAAAAATTAAGATTTAAATTGTTGAGGGGCAAGGCTCATAGTGCTAGTAGATTCCCGAATGTTCTCGAATGTATTAGCACACGTATATAATTGTCCGCTTAACTATAGTAACTAGTTCCTACTAGTACATCGTCCTGAACGGACGTGTAGCTTGTACATATACTTATATTATAATACATTTATCACTTATAA
Source organism: Cotesia glomerata (assembly GCF_020080835.1). NCBI lineage: Eukaryota > Metazoa > Arthropoda > Insecta > Hymenoptera > Braconidae > Cotesia > Cotesia glomerata. The sequence continues at coordinate 15,894,467 of NC_058158.1, read as the reverse complement.
CCACGAATATATCATTTACTTATTATTAACTCCTTTGATCCACTATTCCTTATCATCAGGTTATGGGCCCAGGTAAAGGTAACCCAGTAATAAAGGTGGTTATTAATAAATAAAGTGATTTATTTAGAAGCACGTGAAAAACGCGCGGAAAGCATCGATAAATTTTTCGATAGCGTGCAGTGGCGTGGAGTTCGTCATCTGTGAGACACTAGGTGTAGGAGCTCGGACATTTTGGCGGGAAAACCGTTGTGCTGTGACTAGCGGGAAAAAGTTGATAGTGTCGTTTTTTTTTTTTTTTTTAGTGGTTAAATAAGTGGTTCGTAGAAATGGCTCTATCCGTCAAAATAGACCCTCTCACTCCAGAGAATTATAGATCCTGGAAGGCTCAAATCAAAGGACTTTTGATGAGTCACGACTTGTGGGAGTACATTATCGGAGAAAATCTGAAACCAGAGACTGGACAAGAGTTAATATCAGCGTGGATCAAGAAAGACAGAAAAGCTGTGGCATATCTTCTGATTGCGCTGGGAATGGAAGAAGCAGCAAACTACGATGATTTGTCAACATCGAAGGAGATGTGGGACAAGATAAAAGCTACGTATGAATCAAAAGGACCGGCGCGAAAAGTGCACCTTTTGAAAAAATTGGCTCTGTCGAAGATGGCAGAAGGAGATGACGTCAGAAAACACGTGGCAGAATTCTGTGAGTCAGTGAAAAAACTGAGGGAGGTAAACCTGGAAGTGGCCAGTGAGATGCTGGTGATTTTACTGTTAAATAGTTTACCAGAGAGCTACGACATATTTAAGACGTCGATCGAGACACACGATGAGTTGCCGACACTGGATGGGCTAAAAGTCAAAATCATGGAGTACCATGAGGGACATGCGGAAAAACATGTCGAGCCAACACAAGGAGCAATGTACTCGAGGTATGACCAGAGGAGACAACGTGGACAACATGGCGGAAAGCCAAAGGCGTCGGGTTCTCGGAATGAGAATTTTCGGCGGGAAGTCGAATGTTTCAGGTGTCATAAGAGGGGGCACATCGCAAAGAATTGCCCAGAAAGAAACAATAGAGAGTACAATAGTGCGAGAAGTGCAAATGAGTCAACGTTAAGTACTAGTGAACAGGCAATGTACAGTAGTAGTGGTAGCATGTGTTGGTGTATAGACAGTGGTGCAACCAGCCATCTGTGTAACAGTAGAGACAAGTTTAGTGATTTTAAGCCGAAGCAGGCAGAGTTGAGCCTGGCAACAGACAAAAATACGAAAATATTGGGAACGGGAAACGTTTCAGTGAAAGTGTCGACCGGTAAAAGACAATGGGACATTGGGTTTAAGAACGTATCATACGTACCAGACTTGAGAACGAATTTACTCTCGGTGGCACGGGCCACAGATTTCGGGCATACAGTGACCTTCAGGAAAACTGAAGCGGTAGTGGTAAATAAACACAATGAAGTGATCATGCGCGCGAAAAGACGCGGGAACTTATACTTTGTAAATGACATTAGAGACAGTGTGAACAGTGCCGTAACTAGTGAAAAGTTAGAGATAAATAAATGGCATGAGAAGTTGGGGCATGTGAATGAGCGAGACCTGAAGCTCATGGCCAAAAATAAATTGGTGTATGGTTTGGAAATAAACGACAGTGAAAAATTGTCAGAGTGCGAGGTGTGTATACAAGAAAAACAAACCAGATTACCTTTTCCAAAAACCAGTGAACAGCGGACTCAAAAATTACTAGAAATAATTCATTCAGACGTATGTGGACCAATGCGGCATGCATCGGGATCAGGAAAGAGATACTTTGTCACTTTTATCGACGATAAGTCAAGATGGTGCCAAATTTACTTGATGAAAAATAAATCTGAAAATCTAGAAAAATTCAAAGAGTTCAAAAATGAGGTGGAAAACCAGACTGGCGAAAGGATAAAGGCGTTACAATCAGATAACGGAAAAGAGTATTGTAATGGAGCGTTCAACGAATGTCTACAGAGAAATGGAATTCAAAGAAGATTGACAGCACCGCACACCCCCCAACAGAACGGCATAGCGGAGAGAAAAAACCGAACACTTGTCGAAATGGTACGATGTATGATGCGGCAGGCAGGGGCACCCCCCCACCTGTGGGCCGAGGCGTTAAGCAACGCAAATTATACCAGAAATAGATGTCCGACCAGTGCGTTGAACGGAGAGATACCGTATTGTGTGTGGAAGGGGAAACCTCTCACGGTTAAACACATGCAAGTCTTTGGGACAAAGGCTTTCGTCTTGGATAAGACGCAAAAGCGCGGGAAACTAGATTCCAGATCAAAACCAGGGGTATTTGTAGGATATGCACATACTTCCAAGGCATATCGCATCTATTTTCCGCGGGATAGATCAGTTACAACTACACGGGATGTGAAGTTTGTCGACCAGATTGGGTTCAAGGGCGAATATAAGGAAATATTCGAGATCGAGAGAAACACTGAGGTAATAGAAGAGTCGTGTGAAGAACTCGAGGTGCCGAGCGAAGAGCCGGAGAGGCCCGAACCAGCAATAATGCCAGAGAGACCCCAGAGAAAGAGAGGGGCAACGAAGTCTTGGGAAGGGATAGATTTACCAAGCAAGCGAGGCCGAGGGCGACCGATGTTGATTCGGTCAGGTTCGGTGGGAAGACCGAGAAAGGTCTACGTCACAGTACCAAGTGACAATAGTGGGGAAAGCCACGGAGCTGCTAACGAAGAAGAGAATGAGGGAACGTACGATGACGCGATGGAAGAAGAGATATTCGCGTATCTAACAGTGACAGAAAATCCAACCACATGGCAACAAGCGAGCAAGACAGAAAATGCAGACTCGTGGAAGGTAGCATTGGAGGAAGAAATGCTAGCCCAGATAAAAAACAAGACATGGGAAATCGAAAAGAGACCCGAGGGCAGAAAAATTATTGGAAGTCGCTACGTTTTTTGCACTAAGTCTGATGGCAAAAGAAAGGTCAGATTAGTGGCAAAAGGGTGTTCTCAAAGACCAGGTGAAGATTTCACAGAAACATTCTCACCAGTGGTCAGGTCAACGTCAGTGAGGATCATGGCGGCGATAGCAGCGGAATACGACTTGAAGATTCACTAGATGGACATAGTGACCGCGTATTTGAATGGTGATTTGCGGGAAAGTGTATACATGGAAGTGCCCGAGTGTATGCGCGAGATTATCGAAAAGATAAGTGCGGGTGAGCCCATCGGTTTAGGCGGGAAGGTAGTACGCGATGTAAAAATTATAGAAACCGCGAAGCGCTGGAGAGAGGGCTTGAAGGCGGGGAGTGACAGTGTTTGTGCTCTGAAAAAATCGCTGTATGGGTTGCGCCAAGCCGGGGCTGAGTGGCATAGAAAGTTAGTAGATAGATTAAATGTATTAGGATTTAATGCAGTGCCACAAGACAAATGTTTATTTGTAAACCGAAAAGGTGAAAGTGTAATGTATATTGCTATATATGTTGATGACATTTTGCTAGCGAGTGATGACGAGGCTTGGATAAGTGAAATAAAGAAATTATTGTCAAGGTCATTCGAAACAAAAGATTTAGGCTTAGCAAAAACATGTATAGGTATAGAGTTTGAGCGGGACGAAGAGTCACGCGTGTTCTTGCGACAGAGAGAGTATACCAAAGCCGTACTCAAACGTTTTGGGATGGATGAGTGTAAACCGATAGACACACCCATTGAGGCTAAATGCAATTTAGTAAAACCAGAATGTATGAGTGAGTCAGAAATGAATAAGTATCCGTACCAGAGTTTAATCGGAGCGTTGTTGTATCTCGCGATAACTACTAGACCGGATATAGCATACGCAGTGAATTTCTTAAGTCAATTCAATACCAATTACAATGTAGATCATTGGAAAGCCGCGAAAAGGGTTTTGAGGTATTTGAAGGGTACCTTAGACTACGGGTTAAAATTTGAGCAAACCGGATTAGCTTTATTTGCTGTTGTAGATGCTAACTGGGGAGGGGACTCAATGGATCGTAAGTCGTATACGGGATATGGATTTATTCTGGCGGGATCTGTAATTAGTTGGGAGGCGCGAAAACAGAAAACAGTGGCGCTCTCAAGTACAGAAGCAGAGTATATGGCCGTGGCGGAGGCTACGAAAGAGGCATTATACTTGAAGGGCTTATTAGTTAGTTTAGGTATACAGGAAGACTCAGAGACTGTCACAATACTAAATGACAACCAGAGCGCAATTAGTATGATAAAGAACGATGTATATCACCAGCGTACGAAGCATATAGATGTTAGGCATCACTTTGTAAGGAATGAGTATGCGTGTGGAGTCATAGATGTTAAGTACATGTGTACCGAGAGAATGCCAGCAGATATGTTTACGAAAGGTCTGAGTGGTAGTAAACACAGAAAATGTGTGAAAAATATAGGCATTGTAAATAGTGTGTGTGAGAGCTTGGATTAGTATGCACGCACTATGTACCTTGAGAGAGGGTGTTGAGGGGCAAGGCTCATAGTGCTAGTAGATTCCCGAATGTTCTCGAATGTATTAGCACACGTATATAATTGTCCGCTTAACTATAGTAACTAGTTCCTACTAGTACATCGTCCTGAACGGACGTGTAGCTTGTACATATACTTATATTATAATACATTTATCACTTATAACCACGAATATATCATTTACTTATTATTAACTCCTTTGATCCACTATTCCTTATCATCATAAATAATGTATCTTCAATCATTATTTTTAAAAATTTTAAGCTATTATTGATTTCATATTTCTTGTTAGAAATTATAAGATTACTTTTAAAATTTTTCCATGCCATTTGTTTAGAAATTTTTTATAAAGAAATAGATTACTTAAATATTTTTGAAAAACCTATTTCTAAATATTGCAACCTACTATTATTTAGAAATATAGAGTCATGTGGGGCAAGAGTACGCATTTTTTGTTTTAATTATTATAAAATGATAATATTTGCATGAAATAAATTGAAAAAATTTTATTCATTTAAAGATTTTATTTATTTATCAATTACATAACTTGAAATAAAGTTTACTTAATGGTAATTTTAGAAAATAATTAAAATAAAACTTAGTCAGAATGCGTACCCATAACGTACCCGTAGTCAGAATCACTTACCCCGATATCGGGGTATATGTGCGCAGCACTGCGGGTAAGTGTACGCACTTAAACGGTAGCTTGTTAAATATAGTTAAACTATATTTAATGATATAAATATCATTTTTTATCAACATTTACGATTATTTATTTTATTTTTAATGTTTATATATTAAATATATACTTTCACAAATAATATCTATCTCAATTTATATCGAGAACAAAGCTTAAAAGTAATTAACATTTTTGTAACGAGATAAATTAATACGAGATCATTTTTGTTGAATTATAATAAAACCTTAGTTATCAGTTGTACATATATCACATATAAAACTACCTGTTTGATAATGAGTACACTGTTCATGCCACCAGCTATGACATGAGCTACATTGGATTCAATCTTCGATAGGTGGATCAACATATTCTTCGCCACACAACGCGCAAAAATAATCATTTTCTTTAGACTCTTTTTTTGACTAGTCTTACTTTTAACAATCTTATCTTTGGTAGTAACAATCTTCTTTGTTTTTTTTTTAGAATTTTTAATAGTTTTACAAGCTTTTTCTTGTTTTAATTCTAAACACCGCTTTTTTGTGGCTATCTTTTCTTCTTCTTCCTGACTCTTCTTTTCTAACTCTAATTTAAACGGGCTGTCAGTAGCAATTATTGATTTTTTACCTTTTCTCCGTCTAGTTTGTACTTTTGCTTTTGGAAACGGTTGTATTGATGAAAGTGGAGTGAATTCATTAAAACGTACATCTACAGCTGGTGGAGAATCTAATGGTGCAGTTACGACAGCTAAAGCCAAATCACTTCCAGTACTCGAGTGTGATGAAGTTGGTAGCGTACAGAATTTTGAAGATGTACTTGGTAGAGGTTCTGATATCATTGACGAATTAGAAGTACTTGGCAAAGACTCTAACGTGGAAAGTGAAGTTGATGAAGTAGCTATGACATTCTGCGAGATATTTTGTTCTGATGAGGTAGATGGAAGGTTAATATCAGTCACAGAAGCTGCCGTGAAATCTTCATCTGAAAAAATTTCCCTATCGATAGGCCATATTCTAGAAGTTTTAAAACCTGAAGTAGCATTACTAACTGTCACAGTTTTCTTAAAAGCCTCGTTAACTAATTGGGCTACTTCTGTTTGCCCAATGATACGTCCTGGGTTGCTACTTAACCATTTATCACACTCGTAAGCAAACTTAAGTTTTAATGGCCCAAAAAATCCACGATCTAAGGGTTGCATAAAATTAAGTATTGTTGCGTCATTTTACCAAGTTTTAATGAGTAATTAATAAAACTAGATACACAATTGAGCATACTTAAATACAATCAATGCTAATTTACGCAACACGAATATAAAAGTATTTGAATTGAAAATTAAGAAAAATCGTAAGAATTATAACCAAAAATTTTACTTACCAATATTACTGAAACTACGTAACCTTGTCAGACGAGACTCTAGTCTTTTGTCCAACGTCGTAGTGACTACTGAAGGCCGTCAGTTCCCCTACTCTACTGTCAACGGTTTCATAAAAAAGAAACCTGCGCACACTTACCCGCTGCGTAAACTTGCCCCACATGACTCTAATATTTATAATTTATTATACTTAAAAATGTAAATTAAGATTTAAAAAAAATAAAGTTTATAAACAATAACATATTGTTATTAAGAAACAAAATTTTTTAAAAAAATAACTATTTTCTTACGTTAACCACATGATGACAAAAAATTTTTCTAAAATATTTAATTAATCCATTTGTTTATAAAAATTTATAAACACACGGTATGAAAAAATTTGAAAAGTGTTACGTGTGAGCCTACACCTGGTTATTTACCTGTCACGTAAACAGACCTCCGGACTAGCTCAGCGTCTCACTGAAAAATATTTAGATGTTGATAAAAGGGTGGGTCGCTCAGTGAATGAAGAATACTCGTGAATTACGGTACTAATTGTTTATTGGGCGTCCCCAAAGCATGGGAGTTGCCCGAAATGGCCCTGAGAGTCTCTTTTACAAACTAATTCTACTTATGAAAGCAAATCTAATCCAGTACAATAATCCATTTGATGCAATACTTTTGATTCTAAAACTGAGAGAGAGATGGGACAGCAACGAGAATGAGAGTCTTAGGAGACAATTAATCACGATGCAAGACAACTCGGACTCGACATAGATTCGGACAGACTAAACGACTGACTGATTACAAGAGGCTGCTCCTCCTGAAGGTCCCAGGTTTATGTAACCTCGGTCGCGGATGCCGCCAAACACCTGTATCACTGCGCGGAACTTGTATTATTCCGCGGTTGAACTCAGATTATTCCGCCTTGAGGAACTAGGTGGTTATTGTCAAGTTCCCTAGTCAGCAGAAAATGGTATCAAGGCGCCGAAAGCGGTTCCCTGTGCTAGAGTACCTGTTCGCTCGGTTCCCATGAGAAAGCGTCTCCTCAGCAACACGTGCAAGCAGCGATTCTCGGTAACCAGAGTCAGGCTAGAAATACAACGGAAATTCGGTGTCTAATTCAGGTGGGCAAGTTGGCCCATCGATTTATAGAAAATATATATAGAATATCATAATATTGACGGGAGGGTAGGCCCACCCGTCACATGCTCCCCCGGCTAAAAAAAGAAAGCCATTCTCCTGAATGGTATTAGGAATCTATTACCTTGAAGTCCCGATTTATTTAACGCGTTTTTTTTTTCTCATCTAAATTGCTGTACCACCCTCTTGCTCAGACTAAATAATTGGAACCCTAAGAGACTTCTCTACATTCTAGAATAATAATGAATATATATATATATATAATAGTGAATATATAGGCAATAATGAATATATGCTAACATGCATGTTGATTGCAATACTTATGTCCCGACAATATAACGGTTTTGCGAAGATCTCTGGTAATGTCTCCTTCCTGATTGGTTCTTGTGTCCTTGGATAATGTTAATATGATCCTCTTAGGGTGATCCTAGATGGTCCCTGTAACAAAAAAAAGGTAGGTGGGATTTCGGGAGTGTGTTGAAAGGATTAATAGGATTCCAGATCTTCAATTAAAAGCGCATTGCCCTGTAGTCTCAGCTGTCGACGACCGTTGTTGTCTGCTTACTCCTCGAGTTGATCCTCTTGGGTCGATCGGTCATCTCAATGACCTCCGGGTTGCTGATCCTGGTTCCTGATCGGGAGGCTTTGTCGCTGATTTCCATGATGACCTCCATCGGTTGACTGGATTCCGGGATAGCATCTTCCACCTCACAATATGGGTTATCTCTTCCAACATCCTCACTGGTGTCGTTTTTCGTTAGATTACGTCTCTTCATTACACGCCATACTAGGTCACAAAGTACAGTCGCACTTAAAAGTGCTATAGCAGCGCAGATGTATACTAATGGAGATCTTGTTCCGTAGGACGCCGAATGCACAGTCTGATTCAACCCTTTTTGCTTGATAGCTCTCCAGATTCGATGAAATTTTATACCTTCCGGAAGTTGTACTTCATTTTCTTCGCTGATTTCTTTTAGAACGTGGGTTAGATCCACTTGCATTTCCTTGGAAAATTTTTCTAATTCCTCATCTATCCTTGGCCAGGTTAAAACTTCCTCGGATATTTTCGTAGCGATCGTTATTTCCTGTGTGGTTGTGAATATTCTTTTTCCTGCCATTCCTTCGCAACCAGGAGCCATCCAAACTACTCCCGTTCCGCGCACTTCCAATTCTAATGATTTATTCGCTTGACACTTGCCCTTTACTATGTCAGCTTCTTGGGTTGTAAACAACCATGCATTTATTCCCATTAATTTTGTCCAAATTGTTTCCTTAATCTTCACGACTCTTAAATCACAACTTCGTAGATCAATATCTCGTGACTTCTTCCACAGTGCCACTTCACATTCTTCCGTCCCATCGGTTGTCTTTGCGGTTGCCGTCTGCATAGCCAAAATCGTCCTTTATCACCTGGCATGATCTTATTTCTTCCTGTGTCAGCGGAATATATCCCTGATCGTTGATCGCCGTAAAGGGGGTAGTAGGCTTGACAATCGAGCCAAATCCTGGTGCTGAGATGATCTGTGTCGGGAAAGGATAATGCCTAATTAGTCTGTAACTTGTTCTCTGTATTAATGGAATTACGTATTTGTAAATTATTTGCTGATGAAAAATTATCACTTCGATGTCTATGATTCCCAGCAATAACCTTATGCCGTCGTTGCTTGTTCCCGTCAGTAGATCTGAGTTACTATTTTCTTCTAAAATCTCTTCTAATCCTTGTTTTATAACAGTTGGCGAATATACGTCACGAATTGCTTGACCTTCGTATGCCGCTAGAGCGACAAAAAATGCTGTAGCGGTGATTTTGTCCATTAGTATAATTTCAGCATCTATTTTTTCCCAGGTGGTTCCGTTTCCTATTTTTAGACCTCCTTGATTGGGGTTGATAATCCATTCGCCCTTTTCTGTTCTTCTTATCTTTTCTCCATTTTCCTTGATTTTAAAGATTTCTTGATGGTATTGTAGGGTTTCAGCGGTGGTAAATGCTTCCCGTATACTGCAGCGGTGGATGCTATCGCGCATTCGGGTCTTCATTCGTCTGATCTGTTCTCTCCATTCCCTGTATTGGCTGCTCGATTCTTCTTTCGCTACCTCGTTTATCTTCTCTTCCAAAATTCCGATTTTCCTTTCCTCGTCCTCGATGTTCATAAAGGTTATAATTGTTTTGTTGCGGGCGAATGGCCGATACTCTCCTATATCCTCTGAGTACAATCCCCTCCTGTTGTCCAAAGCGATGACCCTAGACAAGGATCCCCGAGTTGGCTCCATCAAGGCACTGAAATAATAATAAACATAAACAACTCACACCCTTTCCCGCTTTTTTTTTTTTTTTTTTTGTGTGTTACGATTATGCATATTTGTGTGTATATGTGTATGTATTGTGGCTTAATGCTAATGTAAATATTTTTCTTTTAGAATCGCAACTCTTCTTCCCTGGTTTCCTCCAGATTTCCTTTTTGTCGCCTCGTTTTTTCTTCCTCGTTGTTTCTCAGAGGCTCCTTTGCTAGATGCAACAATAAGTGAGTTATGGAAGATAATATTGCTCCTAGCAGATATAGACTCCAACCGTAGGCTCTGTGTAGCGTATATCCATGAACTGCCGTATCGATTATTATCTTTAAGAATTTTAATACCATGATTACTCCGATTACTCCAGCACTAGCTGTGCCAAATACCAAGAATCCTCCCCAAAATTTCTCCCACTGTTTTTTCGCGAAATTTTCGATGTCTGCCTCGTCAATGAACTTTGCCATGGATATTCCCGAATTTCCTGAAATTGTCCTTCCGGTGGCTCCTCTTACTATGGTGTTTATTGTTACCGGTGTTTCTACTGGTAGCATTATTCTGTTTCTTAATTTTTCAAGATCTTTTTCCGTGTATATTCCACTCGTTGCCAGATGTTTCAGATCTTCATAACTCCAAGTTGGTGTCGTTAATGGGCTCAAGGTTTGTGGTCTGACAGTATCTTCGAAGTCGGGTTTCATTGTAATCCATGCTCCGTCTATTTCATATCCTACTGCCAACAGCTGATTACAATCCACCATCGTTCCCTCTTTGATCAGCATCCTAGACTTTGGAGTTAGAAACCAACTCTCATTTCTATATTTTACCGGTAGTTCTTGGTAACAGTCCTGTGTCTTCCTTAATGTCACTTCCACAGCTACGCATTTTATTAAATATATTATTTCTCCGGCGAGACTAGCGTAATATCCTGGGCCCTTTCATTTATAGCGTAGGCAAACTCTTCTGGTTTAAGTCCCGAAAACATGAGTGCATTGAAATTACTTGCCTCTCTACTTCACATTTGTGTAGCAATATGTCTCTGTATAGAGCTTTCATTTGACGTTTGATATGTTTTCTACGTATATAAATTTTGAATTTATGTATGTGAAGATATCTAAATCGTGCGTTGCGATTGGTCGCGTTCTCGCTCCGTGTTCTCCCTGGTTTTAATATCCTGATTAACAATTTCGGGTGTTCTGTTTGAATTAATTTGTAACCACAAACTTCTTTTTCCATTTTCTTTGACAGGGCGAAGGTCGTCTCCTCTGTGTTTAGAGTATAAATTTCTGGTTCTCCTGGTTCACCCGATAGAATCAATCCCGGACCCTCATATAGTGTGAGATGGTTGGCTGTACAAGAATCATCCCTGATGACTTCCCAAAACACATAATTCCCTGATTGGTCGATACACTCTCCTTCTGCCCAGTCGCATCTTGATCCGCTTCCTAAAATTATTTTATTACTGGCTCGTTCAATAGTCGCATAATAGTTCTTGATTGTAATTTTTACGGTCGCCTCCACGATAACTCCGTCCCATGTGCCAAATGGATCGCTGTATGAAACTCCCGTGCATTTTCCATCCACTGTTGTTTTTCCTGCTAGCATTATAGTCCGAAAATCAGTACTATTCCTTTTTTCCATTTGCATTCCCGAGGGTCCCGCCACTGCTGATGTCAACTCCATATCTACGTGGGATTCTTTTTCGAATTCGGAGTCGAATGTCGAATCGTCACTGGACTGCTCCATTCCTTTTGGCATTCGTTTTTTCCTACGTGCTCTTTTCCTCGGACCGCCCTGCTCCGTTGATGATGTTGCTGTATTTTCTTTCCTTCCTCTTTTTGCCATGTCTACTTCTGCTAACGGTAGGAGCTGACCATTTTCATCTCGTACTGGGTTCCTGGAGAGCGCGTCTGCATTTGAGTTGCTCTTACCTGAACGGTGTACAATTGTATAGTTATATTCTTCCAATCGATCGACCCATCGTCGTAGATGTTCACCAGGCCTTTTCGTTGATTTCAGCCACGCTAATGGTTGGTGGTCAGTGACTAAGGTGAAATTCCTGCCATAGATGTACGGCCTAAATGTTTCTATAGCGTACATTATTGCCAGTAGTTCCTTCTTCGTGACATTATAATTTCGCTCGGCTGATGACATTGCTCTTGAGGCGTAACTTATTGCTCTATCTTCTCCAAGTTTACCCTGACTTAATATTGCTCCCACTGCATATTCTGACGCATCTGTCGTGACTATGAAAGGTTTTTCGAAATCGGGATATTGCAATGTAACTCCTTCGCATAACTCTTTTTTCAATGTTTTGAATGCATTATCCTGGGCCTCTTCCCATACAAAGGGCGTGTCTTTTTTGAGCAGGTCCGTTAATGGTTTGGCCTTTCCTGCAAAATTCTTGATGAATCTTCTGTAATAGCCGGCTAATCCCAGGAATTCTCGGATTTTCTTTTCGTTTGTTGGCCTTTTGAACCTCTCCGCAGCTTCCACCTTCGTTGGATTTGGTCTGACTCCATCTGCGCTGATAATGTGCCCCAGATATGTAACTTTTCGACGTAGAAATTCACACTTTGATGGTTTTAGCTTCAATCCTACTTTCTTCAATCTGTCAGCAAACTTTTCGTATTTCTGGCGGTGTTCCTCCAGCGATCTTCCATATATTACTCCATCGTCCATGTATACGAATAATAACTCCCCCTGTAAGCCTGATAACACGCACTCCATGGTACCCTGGAATGTTGGTGGAGCTCCTTTAAGTCCCATTGCCATTCTTTTATAATGATAGTGACCCATTGGAACCGAGAATGCTGTTTTATGTTTATCTTCTTCTGCCAATGGAATCTGATGAAATCCTGAGTCGAGATCGAAGACCGAAAAATACGTAGCGCCACCAAGTTGGTCAAGTATGTCTCGAATATCAGGTAGCGGGTATGAGTTCGGAATTGTTTTGTCATTTAATTTGCGAAAATCTATCACCAGCCTCCAATTTTTTGATCCGTCGGGTTTTGGTTTCTTGGGCACAATCCATACAGGCGAACTATATGGTGAATCGGAAGGTTCGATTATATCGGCATCCAGCATGCCTTGTATTTGTGATTTTAGTTCGTTTTTTAAATTATGAGGCATTCGGTATTGTTTAACATTTATTGGGATATCGTCAGTCGTCCGTATTCTGTGTGGTGGTACTTTTGCTGCTTGAAGTTTCTCCCCAGGTAGTATGTATATGTCAGGCTCGTACCAAATATTTTGACGTACCATTTCTAATTCTTCCTCCCCAAGGTGTTCTGTTGGTATAATCTCAAGTATTTTGTCTGCTCGTTCTTGCCTCGTCTCCTCATTCGCACCTTCCTCGTAAACGCTATGTATCGTTGCTTCGTTTAATTTCTCTTCAAATTTTCCAACCTCCAGGTACGGCACTGTAAATATGTGTTCCTCATCTGTTGTGTTGTAAGCATACATGCATGCTACCCCGTTGTTGACAGCCACGACTGCATCTCCCAGATAAACGCCAGGTGCTATGTCGCATCGCGGAATGTACCCCTCTTTTTCAGCATTGATCACCTTGACATGTACCAGATGCGCGCATCTCCTAAGTATTCTGATGATCTCTTCTTGGAATTTAAAGTTTTTATTGCCAAGAGTTAAATTTTTGTTTTTGAAGTCGATCTTCACTTCTTGCTCTCCCAAGAAGGGTAACCCCAGGATTCCGTCTTCTTTTAGGTTGAATTCATCCCCTACGACATCGAAGATGGTTGTTCGGCCTTCGATTTCTAATTTCACCTGTCCTAAACTTATAACTGCTTCTGATGTGATTCCTTGGAGTCTCGTTCTCTTCGATCGGTCGATTATTGCCTCTGTTCCTAGCGTGCTGTCCCTAATAAGGTTTATTTCTGCCCCAGTGTCTATTAAAAATGTTGCTTTTCCACCCTTAACTTCCTTCGCATTGAATTTTATTTTTGTATGTATTTTCCCATATAGTTTAATATTTTTCTCTCTTAGCTTACGTTCGCTGTTTTCCGAGGTTTTTGAGTCGGCCGTTTCAGCGGGGGATATTGCTGCCCCGGCCTTCTCTAGTTTAAATGGCTTGTGTTATACATTTGTTCTTGTTGACCTTGGTTCTGTTGATACTGTCTTTGTTGTGGTTGTTGCTGCCGCTGGTTCTGAGGTAGTCGTTGTCTTTGTTGCCAAGATTGTTGTTGATACTGCGGGCTCATTGATCCATCTCTTCGGTTGTCTACTGGTTGTTGCTGCCATTGATTTCTTCTGTACTGATAATTGTTGCCTCTTCCTTGTCCCCTGTAGTTACCTTGATATCCTTGACCCCTGTAGTTACCTTGATATCCTTGACCGGCTTGATTATTATTGACATAGTAATTGTTACCATACGACCTCCTGTTATCGAAATTACTGGCATTATCGTGGTTGTTGTTCTTGCACAGTTGTCCGGTTCCTCGAAGGTTGTGTGCTCCTCGCCGTACTTGCTGCCGTCTCTCATTTTGATCTGGACAATTACGTATAAAATGTCCTGGCTCTCCGCATCCATAACATTTTGGGCCACCTTGGTCAATATTAGCTGCATCGTTCGTAACGGTGAATACTAGTGGTTCCTCTCCGACTGATTCCCTGTTGGATTTCTTCGTTGACTCCTCGGCCTGCAATTCTTCCTCGTATGTTGCCAACCTGATTCTAGCGAGGTCTCTCTCTCTGCGGCGAACTCTGCCTTCTCTTAATTTATTCATTGCCTCCGTTTTTTCACTCTGGATCTCGGCTTCCAATGCCACTTTCAATGCATCTGTAAGGTTCCTAGGTTTCTGGGTGGAAACTGCAAATGATAGCTGCGGTGTGAGACCTACAATAAATGTTTCCAGGGCCGCTGCATTTAAATCATTATTTCGATATTGTTTTTGGTCCGCTATAAGTGTACTCCTGTCGCTTTTGTTAGCTGCCTGACTTCTCATACTTTCTAAACGTGCCCCGAATCTTGCTACGCTCTCATTCTCCTCCTGCAATAATTTTGTTAGTCGACTTGATATTGCGAAGATGTCTTCGGTACGCCCAAAATTTTGTCGTAGTTTTTCTATGACTGCGTCGATTGTCCGAGCTGTCTTCATGACTGTCCTCATGCTGCCTACTGCAACGCCTGAAAGTCTAGACGCTAATTCAAAAATGAAGGTTTCTTCATCCCCATCCTTTAGCCTAGGGGTACAGTATTCAATGGCGTCGATAAATGGTTCGACATCACCTTCTCCTGAAAATACTGGGATGTGTCTCGTGAGTGATATGATGCGCTTCAACCGGGCTTCTTCTGTCTCCACCATGGTCGTCACTGGTTCTCCTGATAATTCTTCTTCTGATTCGTCGTCTAGGACACCGTTCGTCGAACCGTTCTCTAATGTCCGTTCGTTTATTAGTGCGTCAAATGAAAGGTCGTCAAGAGCAATGTCGGAATTTTCAGAACTAGGGGTGGAGTTGTGTGATTCGTTATCGCGCCACCCGTCGAACCACGCCTGCCGATCCTCGTCACCGGCTTCTTTTATATGATCAATTTTTGCGACTTACCTCAGTGCCAAGATGCTCAATTGAATTGTAATCTGCATTTACTGTTTCCCTGTGCCCTCTAAAATGATTGGTCGGCCTTCCTATTTCCTCGGAGCCCTGCTGATGACACGTTCTTTTGTTGCTGGCTGTTAATTTATCCTCTGCGTGGCTTGTGTTCCTCTCCCTTGTAGTAGCTGCTTCTATTTCTTTATTTCTTTCTTTTCTGGAGACACTTGTTTGACCTCTCTCTCTCTTTTTCACTTTATTTTCTTGTTTCACTGAATTTCTTATTTCTTCGGGGACACTTGTTTTAATTACTTTTCTTATTCCAGTTACCTTATTTCTTAATTGCACTTTACTTCAATTCTTCCTATTTCAATTAATTTCCTATTTCAATAACTTTCCTTATTATCTCACTTTCCTATGTAAATTATTCTTCTTTTTCTTGATTCCTTTTCTCTATTTCACTTATTTTCCTTATTTCAATTCACTTTTCCTATTTTCAATAATTCTTCTTTTTTCTGGATTACTTTTTCTATTTCACTTATTTTTCCTGTTTCAATTCACTTTTCCTATTTTCAATAATTCTTCTTTTTTCTGGATTACTTTTTCTATTTCATTTATTTTTCTTGTTTCAATTCACTTTTCCTATTTTCAATTATTCTTCTTTTTTTTCTGGATTACTTTTTCTATTTCACTTATTTTTCTTGTTTCAATTCACTTTTCCTATTTTCAATAATTCTTCTTTTTTTCAATTCACTTTTCAATTTCAATTATCTTCTTTATTTCAATTCACTTTTCAATTTCAATTATCTTCTTTATTTCAATTCACTTTTTCATTTTCAATTATCTTCTTTTTTCAATTCACTTTTTCATTTCAATTATCTTCTTTATTTCAATTCACTTTTTCATTTTCAATTATCTTCTTTTTTTCAATTCACTTTTTCATTTTCAATTATCTTCTTTTTTCAATTCACTTTTCAATTTCTTCAATAATTCTTACTTTTATACCCGGGTATTTCCTAGAGTTCTCAGTTTTTCCGATTTCTGGGTACTCACCACTAAATTTTCCGCACAATTCACTTCACTCAATTCACTTAGCTGGGCGACAACCACGTTGGGCGCCAATTTTTCTGTTACGTGTGAGCCTACACCTGGTTATTTACCTGTCACGTAAACAGACCTCCGGACTAGCTCAGCGTCTCACTGAAAAATATTTAGATGTTGATAAGAGGGTGGGTCGCGCAGTGAATGAAGAATACTCATGAATTACGGTACTAATTGTTTATTGGGCGTCCCCAAAGCATGGGAGTTGCTCGAAATGGCCCTGAGAGTCTCTTTTACAACCTAATTCTATTTATGAAAGCAAATCTAATCCAGTACAATAATCCATTTGATGCAATACTTTTGATTCTATAACTGAGAGAGAGAGATGGGACAGCAACGAGAATGAGAGTCTTAGGAGACAATTAATCACGATGCAAGACAACTCGGACTCGACATAGATTCGGACAGACTAAACGACTGACTGATTACAAGAGGCCGCTCCTCCTGAAGGTCCCAGGTTTATGTAACCTCGGTCGCGGATGCCGCCAAACACCTGTATCACTGTGCGGAACTTGTATTATTCCGCGGTTGAACTCAGATTATTCCGCCCTGAGGAACTAGGTGGTTATTGTCAAGTTCCCTAGTCAGCAGAAAATGGTATCAAGGCGCCGAAAGCGGTTCCCTGTGCTAGAGTACCTGTTCGCTCGGTTCCCATGAGAAAGCGTCTCCTCAGCAACACGTGCAAGCAGCGATTCTCGGTAACCAGAGTCAGGCTAGAAATACAACGGAAATTCGGTGTCTAATTCAGGTGGGCAAGTTGGCCCATCGATTTATAGAAAATATATATAGAATATCATAATATTGACGGGAGGGTAGGCCCACCCGTCACAAAAAGTAATCACATTTATTGATTAAATATTATTATTATTGAATAAAGAAATTTATTTTCTAAAAAAAAGAAAAGTAGAAACGTCAACGAAAATTTGTTCCAGCACAAGCTCGGGACTTGAATGAGATTCGTAGTACACGGGCTTAGGAGCCACTAGTAGTTAAGCTCAACGAAACCCACTCGCTTAAAGACGAAAAGCGGTGGCCGTGCCAGAGTTTTTAGTTGAGTATAACTGCTTTTATCCCCCACTACCAGTTTCATTCGACTCATGGGCTCGCGCTGGAGTAAAATTTCACCTGCGTTTAACCGGCTATAACTTTTTGGGGGTAAAAAATTATTTTTTTTTCATGATAGCAAATTTGAAGAAAACCTTTTCTGTCCTTTCAAGCTTTTCAAGAGTCCGATACGATAATTAGGTCATGAGATATCGACATTTAAAATTAAAAATAGAAAATAAAATTTTAGTTAAAAATTCGTGCAAGGTCTGAAAATTGTTGTCTTCATGCCCAGGAATAAACGACTCAATTTTCAAAGCTATTCGATCTTTTCCCACCGAACTATATTGTGTGTTTCTTAAATAAGCCTAAATTTCAATTGTTCATCACTTTTGAGTTGTTGGTCGGGTGAAAATTAAAAAAAAAAAAACAGATTGAAGCCTCTTTGAAGATCTACAATTTATCTGTAAATATTGAAAAAGTAAAACTAATAGATTCAGAGAAAAAAAATTATTAAATAAATGTTTTTGTTTAAATGGCCTATTTGTATAATGTACCTTACCAATTTAAGTAGAATATATATGTATATACATAAAGTTTTCGTATGCTTAGTGTGAATACTTGATATTAATATTAAGGGTTTAAATTTTCAGGAAATTTTGTTTCTTTTTTTTTTTGGTATTTTCTACAAAATTGCAGCACGGGAGCGATGAAAAAATAATAGTCTAAAAAAAATCACTCTAGTAATAATGATAAATTTTGACTTAACAAAGATTTGATGCAAATTATCATCAACATTTATCTTTATAGCTCTATAGCTCAAAAACTGTTGGTCGAATGGTATTTGCTCTAAAGGAACTTTTTTCGTCGCAAATTTGATTGTCTAGAAAAGCTTTACGTTCATTTTTTTTTTATTTTTACTACTGAAAGATCAAACTGCAACTAAAAACTAATTTTTGTCTCGTGTTACTTATATGGAAAATCGAATTTTCAAAAGGGCTGAGCCTCTTATTTAAACGTCATAATTTTATTTTTTTTAAAATACTAGATTTTTAGGTAGTAGAAAAAAAAATATCACCTAAAAAAAAATTACCCTACTGTGTACTGACGAGGAATTCCTAAAATTCTTAATATTAGGGAATATATATTTTTCAAATTTATAAATAATAAGGAAAAAATGACATTTTATTGGCATATATTTCATTATAGATTCAAGATTATTTCTAACAACAAGAAATTTAACATTCAATTGCTACATAATGAAACATTTTATGAGTAATATTCAATTTTATACAAATGGTAATGATAAAATTAGGATAGTACCTAATTTTGATGACAAATTTTTTTTTTTATACTTAATCTTTTAATTGAATTTTGTAATTTCGTGTTTAATATTTAACTTTTTCTTTTGATTTTATAATTCAATTAAGAAAACTCGAGCTATGTGTTTAATTTGGATTCATGTTATTAATTTTCGATACATTTATTAAATTTTGTAAGATTTGTGGTAGAAAAAAAAATTGTTATAATTTCAACTTCTGACCAGTTATATTTCGTCCAATACATGTCTTTTTTTTTAATAATTTTTTTATTTGTAACTGGTTTTATTTGTATATATTTATATTTATTTTACTGTTAATATTATTTTTAATTTTTAATACTAAATTTTTAACTCCTGCATCATTATAACTATTTCTTTATAATATTGCTTATTTTATATTCGACCTATAGAAATGAGCATCTACTTTTCTTTTCTTTTCTAATTGACTAACATCCTTATATAGACTATTAGTTGAATGTCTCGCAGGGGATGGTGATGGACATGTTTCTGGGGCAGTTGGAAGTTGTCCTTTTTCCAAATCTGGTGGGCTCTCCTTGATCTCCTCATTGTTGGGTGTCTTCTGCTGTCTATGCTCCTTAGCCAAATGTAGTAAGAGATGAGTCAGTGAATCCCATATCGCTCCTAAAAGGTGTATTGACCACCCATATACGATATGTAACGCATACCCGTGAACGATGATATCAGCCAGTAGTTTAATGAGCCGTATACACATAAAAATACTGATAAATCCAGCACTGTACGTGCCAAACTTTACGAATTTTTCCCAGGTTTTGTCCCAGGCACTCTCCGCCAATTTTTCCAAAATTTCTTCGTTTAAAGCGTTTATAATAGAGGGATGTGCTCTGGAACCGTTAGTAAACTGCTGAGCGACAGTTTCTATCGCCGATGTTTGCTCGATCGTGAACATAATTCGGTTCCGCATAGTTTCTAAATCGTTTTTTGTATAAATTCCGCTGGTCGCTAAGTTGGATGGACTAATATATTTCCAATTTCCTTTTGTATTCGGTTTTAAGCTGATTGGTGGAACAGTTTCTACCGGCTTTGGCATAAATTTATACCACGTTTTTCCCAGCTTGTAATGTTGGAGCAATGGAGAGTTGCAGGGGATTTCTGAGGCTTCATAAGTGAGAACATGCGTTCTCGGCATTAGAAACATACTGAGATTTCCTCGTTTTACTTGAACTCGATTATAACAGCTTTTGGTGTGTTCAATTTTTACCTCTACAGATATACACTGGACGATGTGTACAACCTCACCTGCAAGAACTGCCATATAACCAGGTCCTCCCATGAATCGATATGCGAATTCATCCGGTTGTGTTGATGCAATTGCTAATGTATTTTTTAATAAATCTCTTTCAATTTTACAACGATACAACATAACATCTTTATATAGTGACTCAATCTGATTTCTGATGTATCTTTCTACATATACAAATTTTACGTTAAAATACATGAAGAGATCTAGATTATCTGGATCCATCTCAATGACATTACCTTCGCTTAAAGAAGCTAAGTCTTTAGCTTTAATGATAAATAATCTAGGATGTTCAGTTTTTAAAATAGAGAGACCACACGATTTCTCAAGTTCAGTTATTGCAAGGGAAAAACTTGTGTCTCTAATATTCATAGAAAATACTGTTCCTACCGTTGAAACAAGTTTAGTTGAAGGTCCTTTGTACAACACAGAATACATGTTTTCTTTACAATATTTTTTCGGAATCGAATCCCAAAAGGTGTAACCTCCTTCAGAATCGATATAATAACCTTCGCTTAATTTTGAATTAGAACCAGAAGGTAAATAAATTGTATTTGATTCGACTTTAACTCTAGTTAGTATAGATTTTAGATTGATTTTTACTATTCCCATCACAACAATCGAACTCCAGGTGCCGTATGGGTCCGAATATTGAGTATCAGTACAAGTGCCACCAGATGTGGCGCTACCTGCCAGCGTGATGCTTCGTACTGAGGTGACATTGACTTTTAACCCGTCAATGACAGTATTACTAATGCAAAGAGTCCCGAGTCAAAATTAAAAACATATTTTGAGCCTCCACAACCTACTCGAGGAGTTATAGGCTGAAATTATGGTTTTAGATTTTTTCGACTATTTTGACGCGTATATCAGAACTGTAATTTCAGCCTACAAGTCGTATATTTGTCCGCTTTTACCAAAGTTAGGCTGAAATCACCGTTTTAGAACCATAAATTGAGCCTACTGAGCCTACATCTCTACCGTAAAAAAGATCCTTATTGGTTAATACGATGTAGGCGAGGGGAAAGAAAGGAAAGGGGAATGGATTCAGATAAAAATGGCTGCTGTTAGCGGCATGCTATGTCCGGCGCATGCCATTTGATAAAAAAATGATAAAAAAACGATTTTGCCAATGTCATATCTATATTTTATTTATATTGTAGAGCTATCGCGAATTCAGACTGCGTGACTCTTAATTTAAACCTAACATTCGCTAATTATAGAAATAACATGAAAATCCGTTCTAACCGAGATTCGAACCCGAGCCGCGCGCTTGCCAGACCGATAACTAACCCCTACACCATACGACCGATGAGTTGATTTACATCTCATCATTCTCATAAACTAAATTTATATGGTGACGATTTTTCTGAAATTTTTGTATCTTTCTCTACCCTATTGAAAATAATTTTCAAAATTTTTTCAAATTTTCTTACCCAACCAAAAAAAAGTTACAAGTTATTTAAAGAAAAATATGTTTTTTTTTTTTGTTAAATAATCATAACTTTTTTGAAAATTGACTTATTGGGAAGTTTTTTTTTGAAAATTTTTGTTTTTAAATGTACTTTTTAGAAAAAAAATAAAAATAATAATTTGGATCCATATTCAACGTTTTTTTTTAAACTTTCGGAAAAAAAACGAAAATTTCGGGATAAATGCCATTTTTGATTTTCGATTTTTTTTTTATAAAATATTTCAGCATTTTCTGCGAATTTCCTGAAATTTTAAGGGTGGCATTTTTTTTCTTACTATTTTTTTTAGAAATGAAAAAAAAAATTTTTTTTTAAATGTTTGTTTTTCGTTGTAGCACTAAAAATTTTTCAGCAGATTTAGAAAACTTCAAAATCCGAGAAAAAAAAATAAAAACAAAAATTAAAAATAACAATCATCGAAAAGATTTGATTATTATTTTTCAATGAAGTTAGATCAAAAATTAAAAAAAGCATTCAATTTTTTTCCAAAACTACATGCAACAACAAAAAAATGAAATTGTTGTTTGATCCATTTTGGAGCAACGCATGAACTTTCAAAAATTTTGAGGCAATTAATTTCAAACAAAATTTGTTTGAAATTGTCACGGTGTTCACACGCCGTGGCATTTCCCGCCGGGCTTGAGCACACTGGTGTGGGAGGCTCCGCTAGATGGCGGCACCTCCCGGGCGAATAAATTAAAATTTATTAGAAATAAGATTTAGTTTTAAGTTTATATTATTTACTTGTATTTTATTTCAGCCCAAAACGCGATCAAGGTGATTGCCGGCGACTGAAACTACTAGTGGACAAATTTAATTATTTAGTTTAAATAATTAATTTATTTAATTAAATTAATTTATAAAATGTGCGGGGCCCAAGTAGACGGTCGACGGGCCTGAAGATGCCTGAGGTCCCCAATTTGGAGCACACGAGCCTGAAGCTCGGCTCAAATTTATGCATAAAACTCACGTTTGGGTATTTGTCGTACGATTATTTGAATAATGGTTATAATTGTTGTTAAATTGATATTTCATGCGGGTGCCGGCTCGAGTCATGCCCTAAAAGAGAATCATTTATCACGCGGTGGAATTGGATTTTTGAAAATAATACTGGCAATAGCCGAGGTGACGGAAAGTCCCTCGAGAGGGCAGGTCAGTACCTGCAACTGGTTGCATGCTGCCGGAAAAAGAAAAGAGTCACAGGCGTGAAACTGCATAGAGTGCATCGGTGTGTTCAAGCCAGTGCACAGTCTCATTTCATTAATAAAGCAATTGCTCATAAATATTTATTGGTTCCACCGAAATTGTTTGACCTGGTGATTGAACGTAATCTGGTAAGTCCTTGATAATTTTCCACCGTGGTGACTGTTGAGATTCTCCTGGGCAAGATCCAGCGCCGGTTTCCCACGTGAGGCGGCCATTTTGGCCACGTGGCTAATTGATAATAAATTAATTGCAGTGAACTGTTCGATAATAAAATTGAATTCATTAATAACCAAACGTGGGTTAAATCGTTGAGAAACTAAATATAGGCCTCTCGGGGGAAATTTGCGGCGGTTAATCACCTGATCGCGTCCTGTGGCTCGTGCCGAAATTTTATTGCGCACTTACTAAGATCAAAATTTAATTATGCGATAATTTTATGATTACTTTTCTATATAATTATTATCATTATTGTTGTTCATGCTTTGCGACTAATTTTGTTTGAAGTCGGCTGATATAATTCGCGGCCAACATTATTTTGTTATAATTACTAGTAATTTTTGGAAATTATAATTTAGCTTATAATTAGCGAAGCAAATCTTATTTTGCAATATTTATAGAGATTATTTCGCATTATTTGCATTGATCGTTTTGCGCTGTTTATAAATAATTATTTGCAACAGTTATAAATATTAGTTTGCATTATTTACACTTATTATTTTGCGTTATTTGTAAATGATTATTTGCAATATTTGTAAGGATTGTTTTGCATTTTTATAAACAATATCATATTCGATATTATTTAAACTTGACCATTGTTATAATTATTTTTGCGATTATTATTATATCCGAAGGCAGACATAACGCATTTGAGATTAACAAAAGTTAATTGTTGATTAAGATATTCAGAAAGAATTTATTTGTATACAGAAATAGGAATAAGTCGGCCTGCGAGGATCTCAACAATCTCGACCTCTGAGGCCGTAATTAAAATAAACTTATCTATGAAAATTTATTTAGTTAATTAATCTGATAATTTTTTCAAATTACTTCCTTTCTGCTAACTCTCAATTTCCTGTATCTTTCCTAATACTTATTCGCCTTGTGCTAAGTACTCGATATAAAATATTACTCTGCCGTCTATTATCTATTACTACCTTCATTTGATCTCAACATTAGCTTTAACTATTTCGTGACTTATTTTTCATTCCCATCCTTTCGAGTTGTTAATTGATCGTCCGGTAAGGCCCTTGGCACTTTATCATTTTGGTAATTTTTATCCGAACAAAAACAGTTTCACTGTAAAAAAATCGCGCCAAGTCCACGTTCATAAGACTATTAAGAGAAAAAAAAATTTTTTTTTTCTTCACAAAAAGATATAAAATAAAAAAATTGAAAAATCCAAGTAACCGATATGATTGTATACGATTTTCGAAAATTAAAAAAAATTTTGTTGTAAATTTAAAAATTAAAAAAAAAATTTTTGAACGTACTTGGTGTGCGTCATTGTGTATTTCAATTTTTTTGAAAGTCCTAGTAAATAAATTTTACGAATTTCATTAAAAGTAAAATATTTTGCAACCACGCACACCAAGTACGTTCCAAATTTTTAATTTTTAAATTTACAACAAAATTTTTTTTAATTTTCGAAAATCGTATACAATCATATCGGTTACTTGGATTTTTCAATTTTTTTATTTTATATCTTTTTGTGAAGAAAAAAAAAATTTTTTTTTCTCTTAATAGTCTTATGAACGTGGACTTGGCGCGATTTTTTTTACAGTGAAACTGTTTTTGTTCGGATTTTAGTATTTTTTGTAATTATAATAAAAATTTACAATTGGTACCAACTTAAGTATCGCGTTGGCTGCATTTTTTATAGCAAACTATCCCTTTGAAGCTACAGTTTATGTAAAAATAATTCAAGCGCACCCTGGCGGATGTAGATGCAAGCCTTGAAATATCTTTTTTCAACTGTAGTTTCCCATCTATTGGAGGATTACCATGTATTCTCGAATTATTTAGTCTGTGGCATGTCACTTTTTACATCGAAAAAAGTCAGGATCTAAATTTTTGCGTTGCTATAGTTTGTGCTGATTAAATTTAATAATTTCAAGCAGATTAATTGTTATGATCGACTATTATTAATTAATGTCAGTAAAATAAAGTATGAATTACTGTTATAATATACAATTTAGAAAAAAAAAGTACCGTAGAATTAAATAAAATTTGCAACCTCAAAATATCGTCCTGCTTACAGTAAACACAGTCGGTAGTCTGGCGCTCCGTTTACAACGGATTTGAACGGAACTTGGCGCCAGATTCTACCGAATCTGTGGATACAAAATTACCTGGCGCCCTCATCGTGCACTAACCCATCCTGGGTAGTCTCGGGTTCATTTTGTTAATTTGTCGATTAGGGGCGAGCGTAGAAAACCGTACCCGGCCGGTATCTCCGCCTCCGGTGGGAATTCATTTAAAATTCAGGGGAAAGTTTTGTTACAAAATTATTTTCATTTACACAGCAAAAAATATTTTTGTTGAATGATTTATAAACAGTAGACTTGAATGGAATGTGATTTCATTTTTTTACACGTTTAAATAATTTACATATCCTAAATTCAGTAGAATTTGAGTATTTTCTCACTATCAGACTATAGTTTTGAAAAAAAAAAAATAATCGATCTTATCGATGATTGTCATTTAAAATTTTTTTTTCTCGGATTTTGAAGTTTCCTAAGTCTGCTGAAAAATTTTCAGTGGTATAACAAAAAACAAACATTGAAAAAAAATTTTTTCTTTTCATTTCTAAAAAAGACAATAGAAAGAAAAAAAATGCCACTCTGAAAATTGTAGGAAATTCGCAAAAAATACTGGTTTTTTATAAAAAAAATAAATCCGAAATCAAAACTGAGCATCATCCCCAAATTTTCGTTTTTTCCAAAAGTTAAAAAAAAAACGTAGAATATGAATCCAAATTATTATTTTGATTTTTTTTTTTCTAAAAAGTACATTTTAAAACAAAAATTAAAAAAAGAAAAAATCCCAATAAGTCAATTTTCAAAAAAGTTATGGTTATTTAACAAAAAAAAAAAACATATTTTTCTTTAAATAACTCGTAACTTTTTTTTGGTTGGGTAAAAATTTTGAAAAAATTTTTAAAATTGTTTTCAGTAGGGTAGAGAAAGATACAAAAATTTCAGGAAATCGAAAATCGTCGAGGTCAAGAGTGGTCGATTTGGCATGAAATGCCCCATATATAAACCCGAATATGTTAACGATAAACATTAGAAAAAGTTTAAGTTGAGATGTTATTGCTTATTACTGTCCGTATATTTTATGGATTATTGATCAATTGTTGCAACATTAATTACAATAGTCATAATTTTTATTTCAACTCTACACTTAAAAAATTTTTTGCAACGATAAAAGTTAAAAATTTTCTAAGTCCAGTTTTTTAATTATAAAATTTTTGCTATTATGAAAATATTATATGTTCTAAAAAATAAAAAGATGGAAACAACCTACAGACCCT
Source organism: Cotesia glomerata (assembly GCF_020080835.1). Lineage (NCBI taxonomy): Eukaryota > Metazoa > Arthropoda > Insecta > Hymenoptera > Braconidae > Cotesia > Cotesia glomerata. The sequence goes on along the minus strand of NC_058158.1, from coordinate 15,868,017 downwards.
CGAGGTAGGCTCTTTAGGCTCAAAATACAGTTTTAAACTGTGATTTCGACCTCAACAGCCTATTTTTAGGCCGATGAGGGTGAAAATACAGTTTTAAATTTCCATGCAAACCCAACAACAAAAGAAAGGAGGCTCAATAGGCTCAAATCATTTTTTTAATTTTGACTCAGGGTACCATAGTGATGCGCTACTTGACAAGCTTCCCTCGTGATCGGATGGATATATTCCATATAGCTATTTTCTACCAATAATATGTGGGAATGCATTCCACAGTAATATACTGTTCTTGAAATTTCAATTTTACATTGCATGATTGTAACATGCTCATATTCATTCAGCTGTAAAAGTACAATGTCCGTTAAATATGTGTCTATACGATCTTTTTGATAATCACATTCATCTATGTCCAGAAGTGATATTGCCCGGGAAAAAATGAATTTACCTAATCATATATATTTATATATGATTATATATTGAATATATAGAATTATATATCATTATATCTAAATTTTTATGTAAAATATATATAATCATATATAGACTAATATATTGTATGTATATTTTATATAAGACTGTATATAATCAGATCTGAGTTATCTAGGTCTATATATGATTATATATAATCTATATATAATTAGATCTGATTAGACCTGAGTTACCTGGGGCTATATATGATTATATATAAATCTATATATAATTAGATCTGATTAGACCAGAGTTATCTAGGGCTATATATGATTATATATAAGTCTATATATGATTATATCTGATCATATCTAATTGATATTCCAGCTGTCAGGTTATAAAAAATGTCAAAAGAAAATTGCTATTTTTGCTTTTGATTTTAAATAAATATTTGTTAACTGTTAACAAATATTTATTAACATTTAATAAATCGTATTTAATAAATAATTTATTAACTGGTAATAAATATATATTAAATCCCATTATGTTAAGAAATCACTTATTAAGGCCATTCTCTAAGGGGGGCCCCCCACTTTTTAAAGAATATGT
>NC_058158.1:15846903-15866903 GCF_020080835.1 Cotesia glomerata | reverse complement strand
TCCAATCTTACTGCTGAAACTGCACGGAAAAAAAAATTTCGTTCTGGTAATCTAACTGTAGAGTTACCACAACTATACACAGTTTACTATTCGTTGTAGAGTTACAGTAGCATAATGTTATTTAGTTCTGATAACTCAATGTTGTTGAGCTCTCAGAGCTCTACGGGATTGTTCTCAGAGCCAAACGGTGTAGTTGGGAGCGCCCTACGTTGCGCAGTAGTGGAGTGCGCTGACATATTTAATAACCTTTTAAAATGACAAACAGAATTATTTTATTACTCATCCATATTATTAAAAATATATGAGGACAATTAAGTTTTCAGTTTATTTATTTAAGGAAATAGGTTTTTTTTTTTGTCAAATTGAATTTCGTTAGAACAATTTTGTATTTGTGGTTTTTCAAGGTTCACTTGCAGTGACTGTTAATTAAATTTATTAGTTGAATATATTGTGATAACTTATCACTGATAAGTAAAATAAAATTTGTTTTCGTTTATTTATCTCTTCTTGTGCATATACGGTAGTGATTTTATGTCCAATATTCATTAATATAATCAAGAAAATAAGATAATTTTGTGACGCCCATATTTTTATTTTACAAATAATTTTTATTTGTAATATAAGTTCTATTATTATTTTATTTCTACTATAATACTATTCTTATTTGTCATATACAATTATTGTTGGCAATATAAATTCGTTCTGTCGCATTTATTTATTAAATTATCATTACTAAATCGTAAAAAAAATTATTAATCAGACTGCCAAAAATTTGTTATAGTCTCAGAACGATCCTGTAGAGTTGGGAGAGGTAAATAACGTTTAGCTCTCAGAGCTCAACGATGTAGAGTTGCAGGAGACAAACGGTATTGTTACCATAAGAAAACGTTAACCTACTGGAACGTTTTACAACTAACTAACTACTATAGAGTTCATATAGCAAAATTTTTTTCTCCGTGTGGTCTTGCTCCAATCGAACTACGTTTCAACGAACTTACCAATAAATATGTACTAAAAGCTTTCTCATTGGATAATTCAGTCGTTACTCAAGAACTGGACAAACTCTCAGAAATATTATGTAGGAAAAAAAGAAACCCGAATATACAATGCCAACTTCCCCTATTGAAAGCCTTCAAAAAACTGAAAAACTTTGATTCAATAATACACACTCACTGTCTTCTAACAGCATACCAATACTCTTATACAATCAGACTGTACTCACCAAAAATCGACATCATATCAGGCACAAACTTTATAACAATACCTAACAAAACAGATCAAAAGAAATTTAAGGAATTTGTCAACAAGCATCCGGAGTGGATACTTTGTTATTCACCGATGGCTCAAAAACCACAAAAGATCATTATAAGGGTATAAGCATCCACTGGCCCCAGCTAAACTTAAATCTGTCATACGCAACCAATCAATTCTCTTCAATCTTCGACGCCGAATAGCTTGTTATAAGTAAAACAATAGACATAATCACCAATCATCAAATTCAATCTGCAGTTATCTTCACAGACTCCCTCAGTGCTCTGCAAACCCTAATCGGCTCGGACCCAGCTAACTCCAAAAACTACTTAATACCCTCGATTTTGAACAAACTTCACCAAGCCCAGTAACAAAACCTAGTCATCAAATTAACCTGGATACCAAGTCACATAGTAATCCAGGGCAAAGAAGAAACTGACTTTTCTCTCCTTCCCCGTGGATGGTACGGAGATAACTGGATCGGAACCGCATAAGCATTACTTCAATCCAGTCCGTGTTGCGCCTCCCGACGCCAGCCCCTGATTACTGGTCCCTTTCTGTGGTTTTTTCTTTTGAAAGGTGCTGCGACAGCGGACCAGTTTTCTTCTTTTTTGAGCATATAGGTCACCAGGCTCGAGGAGGAGAGCCTGGTGCCTATAATTTCTTCGGTGCTGCTTCTGTAGTCCTCCCACCGACCACACTCCAATAATGTGTGTTCGACGTCGTCAATTTTGTCTGGGCAATATTTGCACGTTGACGTGCTATGCAAACCCATCTTGTCGTTAAACTGTCCATGTCCCGTCAATAACTGGGTCAGAAAGAAGTCCATTTCTCCATGCTTTCGAGAAAGCCAAAAGTTTATGTTCGGAATCAGGCGTGCCGTCCATTTGCCTGTTTACCCGGTTGTCCATCGGTCCTGCTGACGCGGCTCCTGTTATAACCAATACGGCTGCTTCTAAAACCGTGCGGTAGGCACAGGTCCCGGGAAAAAATGATCAGACCTGACCATGCCTGTTTATGTATGATCAGGCCTGAAATTATACCTGATCATGCCTGTTCATGTATGATCAGGCATGAAATTAGACATGATCATGCCTGTCCATGCCTGTTCATGCCTGCTCATGGACAGGCCTGATCAGACATGAACAGACCTGAGCGTATTTAACCCTTCAGACATGAACAGGCCTGAGCGTATTTGACGCTTTAGACATGAGCAGGCATGGTCAGGTCTGATCATTTTTTCCAGGATAGATCTGATCAGACTTGCATAGTCAGAGATGTGATAAAAATTTTTTCTTTGACGAAAAAAATTTTTTTGTTCACCTCAAAATGTGCAAAATTATTTTTATCATTACGTTTAAATAATTTTGAAATAAAAAATTTGTTACTTTTCCTATGGGATGTTTTGGTCTGCTTTGCTCCTGCCTAATATTAAAATCATTATAAAATCATTACTTATTTTATTATTTAAATAAATGTGATGTTACAATGAGATTCGGTTAAATAAATAAATTAGGACCATCAAAATATATTATAAAATCAATTTTTATATTATATTTATGGTCCCATGGCTAAGCGGTACAACGCTTGTCATGCTTGCTTGGGACTGGTGAGGCGTGGGTTCGAATCCCAGTGTGAGCTGAAATTTAATTTTCAGTGAACATCGGTGCTCGTAACTCACGCCGGGTTGTACAGGTTTGGGTTTTTCGATGGTTTCCCCAAGCCCTGTGCTACCGGTGGGGCACAGGCAAATGCGTGCAGTTTCCCCGAAGTCGGCCCATCGCCGCATTACTCTCCAGGCTGAAAAAGTATGTAATACCGCCGAACTTATTCTGCCAAACTAAATGTACCGATCAGCCTGGAGTCCCCCTCCGGTCTCGGCCGGACCCCCATCGAGACAGAAGTCTGAAAAGCGGGGTTAATAAAAAAATAAAAAAAAAATATTATATTTATGATAATCTTAGTTAATACGTTACCCGGGAAAAAATTATCAGACCTGACCATGTCTGTTCATGTATTATCAGGCCTGAAATTAGACCTGATCAGGCCTGTTCATGTCTGATCAGACCTGTTTATGCCTGTTCATGTCTGAAGGGTTAAATACGCTCAGGTCTGATCATGCCTGTTCATGTCTGATCAGGCCTGTTTATGCCTGTTCATGTCTGACGTGTTAAATACGCTCAGGTCTGATCAGGCCTGTTCATGTCTGAAGGGTTAAATACGCTCATGTCTGATCAGGTCTGTCCATGCCTGTTTGTCTGAAGCGAGAAATACGCTCAGGCCTGTTCATGCCTGTTCATGTTTGAAGCATTAAATATGCTCAGACCTGATCATACCTGTCCATGTCTAGAAAAGTTAATTAAATTTACCCTAGGTAAGGTTTTTAATGATAATCAAAATACTTTCATTTATTGAATAATAAAATATACTGTTTATTGATAATTTACAAATTTATTAATCGAAATTAATGTACATACAGTGAACATATTCAAAAATTTTTTCTTAGCATATTTGGTCCTTAGCCTGAACAGGCATGGACAGGTATGATCGAGCTCGAACGTATTTAACGCTTCAGACATAAACAGGGATGAACAGACATGGACCGACATGACAAGGCATGGACAGGTATGATCAGGCCTGAGCGTATTTAACACTTCAGACATGCAGGCATGACCATGTCTAATTTCAGGCCTGATCATACATGAACAGACATGAGCAGGTATAATTTCAGGCCTCGATATTTATAGTTATTTCAGTTATAGAATACAGCAGAGAGTCGTTCACGACTTCTCTTTTCAGCCGTTTTGGGTACAGTTTTGTTTCATACTAAAGGCTTCGTTTATGCTACAGCTATTATTATTATTATTTTAGAATTTCATATTTGAGATACAGTATTTTATATTTTGGAATGAGTCAGTTTAGAGTCAGTTTAAGTAGAAGGTTAAAGTTTAGTGTGAATTAAGTTGGCGTCTCGAGATTGAGGACGAGTCTACGTTGTCGTGGAGCGAGTCACCCGGCCTCGTAGATGTTAGGCATCTAGCCCTCTGAGATTTCCTGGTGAATTATAAATGTCTGACTGTAATGTCAGCGCTCCAATATAAGGGGTTCGGTTGAGATTGGAACCGGTATGTCGTTTACGACATTTTTAATTTTTTGGTTGGCTACGACGAGGATTGACCAACTTCGTCGGGAGTCAGCACTTGGTCAGAAACGGTACGAGTGGCAGGCCACCGAAGGCAGTTGACCATGGAAGCCAATGGTCATTTTTGGGTATTATTTTTTAGTTTTCGTGTATGGTTCCATTCAAAGCCAATCCCAGGAGAATAATCACCAAGGGATATCCTTGCTCGAGGAACGGTATGTTAAAGGTATGTTAGTTTTTATGTTGAGTTTATTATGGTATAATTTTTGGGTACGTTTTAGTTACGGTTTTAGAGTCAGTTTAGTTTTGGGGTTTTATCGTGTATTTTTGGGTTTTGTAAAAGTTATGAGGGTGATTGAGATTTATTATGAGAATTGTTAGAGCTCCAGGTTATATTTTTAGTTATCGTTTTGAGTTATCACGCTACATTGAGGTTTTAGTTAATTATTATTTTGTCAGTAAATTATTCAGTTATATTTTGTAATATTTATGATTTTGTATCGAGTCAAGTTTATAATTTTTGTTAGTTAGTTTTGTTAATAAATCAAAGATCAGTCGAATATCTAAGCGTCTTAACAATCACATTACTTCTTATCTGCATCCGAATCCCTCCCTCTCCACAAACCAGCATACTGAGCGACACCGTGGTTTACCTGTCTTTCCGCTTTAGCTACCAGTCTCAGGTTCTAGTTTTATTGAGTTTTAGAGTATTTATCGTTTTGAGCTACATTTATTGAGTTTTGATAATTTCTCTAGTGTTAAAATTATCTGGCGCCTTGCGTTTTAATTGAGACTGGAAGCGAGAGTGAGAGACAGAAGTATAACCGACATAACCGAGATTGAGTAATCTGCTACGTAGTAGCAGATCTGCTCGAGGTAAAAATATTGGTTATGTGCGTGTGCGTGTGCGTGTGCGTGTGCGTCTGTGTGCGTGCGTGCGTGCGTGTGTGTGTGTGTGTGTGTGTGTGTGTGTGTGTGTGTGTGTGTGTGTGTGTGTGTATGTAACCCTCTCGTAACTTTTGAACGGCTTGACCGATTTGATCTCGGTTGGTGCCATTCGAAAGGGCCTGACTAAACTTAGATTTTGAATACACTCCAAAAAAATTTTTTTTCAAAGGTGGTTTTTTTGGAATAACTTTTAAACGGCTTTACCGATCAATTTTAAAAACTAGTCAGCTCTTAACATCAAAAAACCACGTCGATCGCCGCCATCCGGTCAAAATCGGTTGATTTGTTCGTGAGTTAGGGGCCGTCCATAAAATACGTTCGCATCGAAGGGGGGTGGAGGGGTGTTACTCAGTGTGACACAATGTGACAAGGAGGGACGGGGGGGTCTACGGCAACGTGACGCTCGCAGTTCATCAAAAAATTCCACTGCAATTTTTCTCTCAACTAATTTTTTTTAATTTTTTTGTCATGATAAAAAGTCATTTATTTCGTGTTAGTAGATACATAAATATTCTTATGAATGAATATTTTCATTACAATAGTATGTAACTTGATATATTTACTCATGTTTATTTTCTGACTTCGGCTCTAGCGTTGCGACTCGGCTCTAGCACTGCGGTCCGTCACAATCGGTTTCTCTGTATTTATTACACTTAAGAGAGTAGTGTCTCCACGTACTTGGCGCTCTCGATTCAGTAACAAATGAAAATAAAATACTGTTTCAAGACTACAGAGTTGATCGTAAAATAAAATACTGTTGTTTTTCTATAGGCATATATTTATTCTTATATATTTCTTTCATTCGTTATTTAGCAGTCAAATTATATAGACGCTTTTCACATTTCTCAATCTTATTCTTGTTATCACGTGAACTTTTCAATCGACATTAATAATTCCTAAATTTAACAGTTGAAATACATTAGAAAAAAAATGACATCGATAAGAGGTGAGCTTTATCAAAAATTGTTTAACACTTATAAAAAGTGTTATCCGGAAAAAAAACCAATGATTGTTCAAGAAACTGTCACCAAAATCTGGAACGATCTTAAGCAAGAGTATAAGAGTGATAGCAAACAATTTGATCTAACTATTCAAAATAATATTGAATCTTTAAATCAAAAGATAACTCAAAATAAAGCAAGGAATTTAATCTTCTTTACAAGCCTTAAATAGGTAAGTTAAGTTCTCTCTATACGTGGTTTATATTTAATATATTCTGGTTTACATTAATATTACTATTCTTGACAATTTTTACGTAATGCATGATTTTAATAAATCACTAATCAAGATTACGTCTCTATCTTATAGAATCAGTTTTTATATACACTTATAATTAATTTCTTCCTTTTTTTTTAGCCAGTCAGTTCAGTCAAGGATTATCCTACAGCGTCTACGAGTAATGAAGATCTTCCGAAACCAAAAATAGCTTCTACTAAAGAAATTTCACCTCGTCATGAAGATCAAATAAGAAGTTCAAAAATGGCTACACCCGCCCAAGATGAAAGCAAAAAAATAATTTCAGCTATGGAATCAAGTTTAAATTTATTACTACTGCAAAGAGATTCAGGATTATCAATACCTGGACTTGATAAAGAAATACAAAAATTAAGAGCCAAAATAGAAACTGAAAAAAAATCTCTTAAACGTAAACAATTAGCTCAACAAAGATCATCGAAATCACGTGCAATGAAGAAAAGAAAGCTAGAGGACATTTGTCTTGAACATCCGGAGGTCGCAAAAAAGTTAAAAGTAAGAAGTAATCCTGGTCGACCGAGCTTAGAAGAAGATCAACCAGACGTGCTTCAAACTATTATGAAAATTGCCATCTTTGGTAGTTGTGCTGATGAACGACGTAGGACAGAAACAATACGAAGCTGTAAAAATTTGGATCAGTTGCATGAACAATTAAAAATTTTGGGTTTTCAATTGAGTAGAAGTGCTACATACTTACGACTTTTACCAAGAAACTCAGCTTCTCGTGAAGGAAAAAGACATATTTCTATAGTTCCTGTGAAATTAATTCGCGCTCAAAATGATCTAAAAAAAAAGCATATTGACACAGAGTTTGCAACAGCTTCAATTCGATATTTAGAAAGTCTTGCTTCTTTCCTAGGACCCAATGAAGTATTCTTTCTATCTCAGGATGATAAAGCTCGAGTTCCAATCGAACTTACAGCAGCTTCTAAACAAGCACCTTTATTGATGCACATGCAGTATAAAGTTTCTCTTCCAGACCATGACTGGGTAGTAGCTGCTAGGCATAAATTAATACCGTCAGTATACGCTGGTATTATTATTGAGCCGAATGGTTTTGGTAATCCTTCAAAAGTAACGTATTCTGGACCAACATTTGTAGCTATTCGGAGTGGCAAGCATTCTAGTTCGACTGCCAAGACACATGCCGATGATTTGAAGAAAATCTTTGAACTGAATTCATTCAAAAGTCTTGCCTATACAAACACTGGCTCTACAAAACCTGTAGTAATCATTTCTGCTGATGGAGGTCCTGACGAGAATCCTCGGTACGGAAAAGTTATATTTTATGCCATCCAGCATTTTCGGGATTACAATTTAGACGCTTTATTTGTTGTCACAAACGCACCGGGTAGGAGTGCTTACAATCGTGTGGAAAGAAGAATGGCTCCGCTAAGTCATGAGCTTGCTGGTTTGATTTTACCTCATGAACATTATGGATCTCATTTAGATTCTTATGGTAAAATTGTAGACAAAAATTTAGAAGAAAAAAACTTTGAATATGCAGGGACAACTTTGGCTGACGTTTGGAAATCGTTAAAAATTGATAGCTACGATGTAGACGCAGAGTATATAGCACCAAAAGAAGATGATGGCGACACCGTTCAATTATTAATTGATGATTGGTATAGTAAACATGTTCGTGAGTCTCAATACTTACTACAAATTTTAAAATGCACAAATGAAGAATGCTGTGGTCAAACTAGAAGTAGTTTAAGAAGTTTGCTTCCAGACGGATTTTTGCCTCCACCAATTAAATTACAGCAAACTCAAAATGGATTAATTGTATCGCAAGTAAATTCTGATGATGGTATATATGTCGATCTACTTGCTCGTCTTGCTGTAAAACTTCAGCCTACATCTACAGATTTTTGTCAAATTCCGTATGATTGGTTTTGTCCATCAGTCCATGATAAACTGGCTAATAGGACATGCAAAGAATGTGGCCTATATCACACGTCTAATAAAACTTTACTGCAACATTTAACAAACTTACATCCAAAACGAAAAAGAAAAGATGAAGTAGTTCGCCGTGTACAACCAAGTCGTATCGCAGCGCGTCGAGCTGGAGAGCTGCTATGCATATTAGGAGATGAAAGCGCTGGTACAGAAAATGCAGAATGGGTAGATGACGATGAAGTTGATGGTTCTTTCGAAAAAGTCGAAGAAGATACAGCAATACCGATTATTGATATTTCGGAGCATTTGAAGAATCCTTGGACTTTGGAGTAAAAGCCGATTAAGTAGAAGAATTATTTATTGATTGTTAATGAAAATATTTATTAATTTATTTAAATTTTATCATTAAATAAAAAAAAATTTTAAATATCAAAATTTGTTTATAATTAACCACAAAATATTTTACATTTATAGGGGGGAGGGGTATTTAGCTTCTGTGACGCAATATTTATAGGGGGGGTCACAGAAAGTGTGACGCAGCGTGACAACGGGGGGAGAGGGGGTCAAAAAAAGCGGATTTCAGCGTGACGTATTTTATGAACGGCCCCTTATCGTTGACGAAAGAAAACCGAAAAAAGTGTTTTTTTGGAATAACTCCAAAATTTTTCATTCTATCAATTTAAACTTGGAGTTTCTTTATGAAGCTTAAAAAACTGCGTCGAATGCCACCAACCGCGTGAAAATCGGTTCATTCATTCAAAATTTATTGCGATTTGAAAATTCAAAAAATAGTGTTTTATCAAACTTCTATCAAAGTTTTGAGCTCGAAGAGCTCAAAAGCATACAAAAGCTATTTTTTGAGCTCGGAGAGCTCAAAATAACATACAAATTGTAGTTATGAGCTCGAAGAGCTCAAAAACGTCATAAGTGCAATTTTAAGCGCTTAGGTATAGAATTGGCGGGAAGTTGCAAGGATGGCCTTCAGGGTCAACCGTTTTCCTAATTTTTTTTAATTTTGAAGAAATGGTTATTTTTGAATTACTTCAAAATTTATGTTTCAATCAATCCTATGATCTAATCATCTTTTTTACTAAAAAAATGAAGTCAATTGCCGTAAACTGCATCAGAATCAGTTGATTCGTTCGAGAGATAATATCGCTGTCGAAAGAAATCTCGAAAAAGTGTTTTTTCAAAATAACTTGAAGAATTTATTTTGTTATAAATTTTTTTGTTAATCTTAAAAAACTGCGTCGATTGCGGCAAGCCACATCAAAATCGATTGACTTTTTTCGAGATTTAATTTTTAGAAAATCAACAAAACATGGTTTATCAATTCTTCATCAGAACGAATTTCTTTCTGTGAATTTAAGTAAAGCTCTCTTAAAAACATAAAAACTTCAAAAAGAACGCAGGACGCATTCTTCTGATGAACGCATCTTTCAACATCATAAAAACTTCGCTCGTAAAAGCCTATACAGAAAAAAGGTTCACTTGAGCCAAGAAAATATTTTTCTTCCTAACTATTTTCTTAAGCGGAAAAAATTTTTTTTTGACACAAGAAATTTCACTTATTCAAACAAAGTTAATTCTCTTGCTTTAAAAAATACGTATCTTGATCCAAAAAAATTTATTTAAGTCAAGAAAATCTTTTGGTTTTGAGAAAATTCAGCCTCTTGCTCCAAAAAATTTAGTTGATAAAAGTAAATTTTCTTGTCTTGAGAAAATTTCTCTCTTGTTCCAAAAAATTAAATATCTCGATAGAAGGGAATTTTCATTAATATTTTGATTTATTAATCCTTTCCCGGTCGACCTTGAATCCCTACTTTCAATTTGAATCGTACGTCTTATTCTTAAAATGAGAGAGCTATAGTCTATTTTTTAGAGAGGGGGCCGGAAAAATGGTAGAAGGGGACGCTTGTTTACACTACCACAACTAAACTTTCACTCATACAGCCTTACAACGGACTTTGATTGGCTCTATCCCCACTTGACTCACATCTAGACTCACCGATACTCCGAGCCGGGAAAGGGTTAACATGTCAAATGGGAAGATCAAATAATATTGAAGAATTTTTTTTCATTCAATATGTATTTTGAATTGCACGCTAAAATAATATAGAATGGGTATCAAATATTCAAGAGAAAAATTTTCTCAAGGTGAGAAAATTTTTTTCTCAGCTGAAGTAGGTAGCGCTGCTTCCCTAAAGTATCTAAAAATCTTGATTAAATATAAAAATTTATGTTAGTTTGAATTAAGGAAAAATTACTTCCACCAAGAGTAGAATTTCAAGAAAAATTTTTACTTCAGCCAACACAACTTCGGTCTTCCTTGAGGCACCCGAAAATTTTCTTGAGCCAAGAATTTTGTTCTCCAGTCAAGAAATTTTTCTTTCTGTGTAAAAAAACTTTTAGCAAGATCTTGCATTGATGCATAATTGAATGAGAAAGCATACTTTTAGAGATTTCGCATCATATCCATCTATAAATTAATTCGAATTTTTCTTTTAAAAATTGTTCCATGACCCTACGAAAATTCTCTCCGAAGATTACCGCTGGTGTTTTACATAAACACTTGCAAATGACACTTAAATTTAGATAATTGCTATTCACAGTAAATAATACTACTCTAGAAACAATAGGTCTTACTTCTCGTAGAGTTTTGAATCACAGATTTTTAGTGTTAATTTTGAATTGAAAATTTTTTAACTATAAGTTTAAATACGTTGTCGAGCAGGATCTCTAAAAAAATTATATCATTTAAGAGTAAGCAGGACTAAATTAGTTTGAAAGAATTTGATTTTTTAATTATATCTAAAATTAATTAGTGAATTAAATAATATAATTTTTAAAGAAAAATTCTCACAAATTTATTTGAAAAATTCAGTACAAACAATAATATTAAAAAAAAACATCCAATTTTACCCGCACTTGAAAGAATTATAATACAACCTCAAATAAATACTCACAAATATTAAAACATAAGTTGTGCTTTTTTATTAATTAAAAAATTACTTGAGATAATCCGGAGACACGACAGTGTCTCGCGCCGAGTACATGTCCAACATATGGCGAGAGACACTGTGTCTCTATTCTCTAATCATATGTCAACATAACCTCCTCATATATTTAGCTCTATATTTTTCTATTATTGCTAAGAGAATAACACTTTAGACCATTGTTAATAAGTTTCTTTAACGCATTATGCATATATTACAAAAAATTATTGGGTTTTAACAATTATTTAATATATCTCAAGTTTGAAAATTTTTGCTTGCGCCTGTTTTCGATTCTACGAGAGATTTTACAAATTTAGGGCGAATATTGTTATTTCGAAGTTGGCACTACTTATTAACCTGTTATTCTACCATCAGTAGTTAGTATACTAAATATACTAAACTTAGCGCTCATAGGTAGTTGGTATTTAGTTTAGAATTTCGACATACGACAGTAGGTAGAGCCGCAAAACCATTACCACTGTATTTTAAAAATCTTAACTGTAGTGATAGTTTATATGTAAGGTAAAGGACCCAGTAGTTGAGCTAATAAAATATATATGGAAATATCAAAAGAATTGTAACATATTTTGTTTTGTTTAATATTCAAAATAATACTATCAATATATAATATGTTCATTTAAAAATGAGAAATATTTGTATTTAATTTTTTTAATTACATTTTTTATGAATGACAAAGCAAATTTTCAATTATAAATAAAAAAAACTCAATTCAAGACGTTCAATAATTTTCAACTACACAAATTTTTAGCTATAAAACTCATTAAATTTGCAGTAATTAATAAAAACCATAATGCTGATCACTCGTTTATAAACCTATTAGAGATGAGAGTGCTGTTAAAATTATACGGCCCCAGCTTGTTCAAGTTTTGGGTACCACTTTGAAAATCTGGAGGTATAGTTAGACGCTAAAATTTAATATAAAAATCATAGCTTATATCTTTGCAAAAAATACGTATTTTTTAGAAAAGACTATTCATTAGGTGGTACAATGTTTTTTACTTAAAATGATGATATACCGGTTTTTTTTACTGATTGTTCGGTTTACGGTTTAGTATACGGTTAAGGTATACCTTTTTCATGAAAAAAAATAGCATCTATCGGCTAACTAAAATATAATTGTTCTGATATATAATTGAAAAAACTTACAGAAATGAATTATTGTATCATTGAATAATTATAACATGCGTATATTATTTATGATAAATATACGGATTTTGTATTTCAACAATTCTAAAAGTCTGTTCAAGTACTAGTCCTATTTTTATGAGTGTTCAAGTACTGGGTACTTTACCTTACGATACAAATTATATTATCAATAGAAGCTATTAAAAAATTCAAAAACAATACAAAGATATCACATTGGTCAGTCACGCTAGTCATTCAAAGTAAAAGTATTGTAATAATTTCGTTTGTTACTAAATTATTACAAAAATTCATGAATAAAAAGTTATCTGAATTATTTAAGGGGTACATATTTGGAATTTAAAAATTTTGATAAAATATGTGATTATGTCACTTAATATATTCTTGACAAAAAAAAAGAGATATCCTACAAAAAACAGTTTCACTGTAAACCGTCGCGCCGAGTACACGTTCAACTATTGTTACAAACTATAATGATTTGATTTTTACAAAAAACTATTAAATCAAAAAAAAAAAAAACCAAGTACAAAAAATTTTTTAGATTAAAAAAGCGCCAAAGACAGTAAATATTAAGGAAAAAAATTTAATGTACTTGGTGTGCATCATTCGAATACTTTGATTACCCACAGTTTTTCAAATTGATATTAGTAGTGTGAATTATAATGCACACCAAGTACATTAAATTTTTTTCCTTAATATTTACTGTCTTTAGCGCTTTTTTAATCTAAAAAATTTTTTGTACTTGGTTTTTTTTTGTTTTGATTTAATAGTTTTTTGTAAAAATCAAATCATTATAGTTTGTAACAATAGTTGAACGTGTACTCGGCGCGACGGTTTACAGTGAAACTGTTTTTTGTAGGATTTAAAAATCTTGAACTTTCCGTTTAATTTAATATTTACTTATTTTCTAGAAACTACAAATTGGAGAAGTAAGCATATTATTTAATGCAAATAATCAATTCTTCTAGTATTGTACATATTATCTAAGGAAAGCAAAAAGCCTATTGAATCCCTGATAGCCATCTTAACTTAAACTTTTATTCAATCTACTGCCGAAATTTGTAGCCAACTTGATGAAAAAAGTTGCAAACCAAACGTTTTTACTTAAGTTGTCTACAAGTTACAGTGCAATTTGACGTCAAGACTTGCAGTACAAGTATTTTATTCAAGTTGTAGTAAAATTGTAGTACAATTTAACTAAAAGTTCGGTGTTAACTTGTATTCAAATTGGGGCTGTAAATTGCATTCAATTTGTTTACAACTATTGTACTATAAAAATTTACGGCAAACTTGATGTCAAGTTAACTGTAACTGCTGAAATGCAACTACTTTTAATCAAAGCGTGGCTATCAGGGAAGCTGTTTGATTATAGATGTAGTGTGTAATGCTTTTAGACGCATCCAGCCGGTGACGCTACCAGCCAATGAAGTGCAAATTTAAATGTAATTTAGATTATTTTAAATTATTTTGTTAATTTATAATTTAAATAGTGAAGACTGTCCAAATTAGAAAGTTTAAGTTCTGTATCGTAAAATATTTATTATATAGAGTATATTTTGTTTCAAATAAATATAAGTTATTATCAAGTACAAAGGGACATTGTAGTTGAGTTCTGAGAAACCTTAGGTACTTGAGATTCTGAGGAAAAGTCATAAAAGACACGTGTGAGAAAAATTCTATGATCCTTTGTTTCAACGGCTAAATAATAACGTAACCAATATGTAACTAAAAATAAGAGCTTTAAATAACATATTTTTGTTAAACTTGCTTTAAATATAATATTGCAATGAAATATATAAAAAGTTAAATTAACAATTTATATATTGTATCCAACTTATAAATAATTATTAATTAAATTTAAAAAAGAATAAGATTTTATAAAATAATATTGGTAAATGATATTTATCTCTTATATTAACAATTTAACTATTTCATAGTTTCACTAGATTATAGATTGACAGAAATAGTAATAAGCTCAACCTAATTTGTAAAATACGAATATTAATGCATTACAATATATATGATTTATAAATAAATATATATGATTATAATAGAAAATTTTATATATTAGTGTGTAAAAATCATTCATATGTAGTAGAAATATGTGTACTTATATATGTACAAGAATGGATATATGTATGGGAGTTATGGTGGGAGAAGAACAGAGCTTGGAGCTCATTGGAAAAACTTATGTAACGACACTTCTCGTTAAAAGCAGCGTCAAAAACTAAACATTGTTTAGTTTGTAAAATCCGCGTCAAGCGTCAGCATGAAATTGTACCTTAAGGTTTCAATAAATAAAAATTAGAAAAACGGTAGACCCTGAAGGCCATCCGTGCAACTTCCCGCTAATTTCATACCTAGGTGCTTAAAATTGCACTAATGATGTTTTTGAGCTCTCCGAGCTCAAAAATACAATTTATGTGTTATTTTGAGCTCTCTGAGCTTGAAGGGATAGCTTTTCTATGCTTTTGAGCTCTTCGAGCTCAAAAGTCTGATAGAAGTTTGATAAAACACAATTTTTCAAATTTTCAAACCGCAATAACTTTTGAATGAATGAACTGATTTTTACGCGGTTGGCAGTATTCGACTCAATTTTTTAAGCCTCATGAATAATGTGTGAGTTTAATTTGATCGAACCAGGAATTTCGGAGTAATTCCGAAATAACACTTTTGTCAGTTTTCTATCGTCAACGATAACTCACGAACGAATGAACCGATTTCAACCGGACCAGCGGCGATCGACGTGCCCTGATTAGAAAAAAGTATTGAAACAACAAAAAAAGTATTGAAAAGAATTGGTTTTTTAGTCAATCCAATACTTTTCAATATTTTTTTCTTTGTCTCAATACTTTTTCTTATTCAGGGTAGTTTTTTTATGTTAAGAGCTGATTAGTTTTTGGAATCGATCGGTAAAGCCGTTTGAAAGTTATTTCAAAAAATATCGGAGTTATGTTCAAAAAATCCTTGTTTCCAAATATTTCGTCGAGGATATCTCTCGAACGAATCCGATTTTGACCAGATTAGCGGTGATTGACGTGTTTTTTCAAGCTTAAGGGCGAATAGTTTTTGGAGTTGATCGATAAAGCCGTTTAAAAGTTATTCCAAAAAAACCACTTTCAAAATCAATTTTTTTCTTATTATTTTTTATATTTTTTAAAATTTCTCAAATTCTATCGGTCCGAATCGTTTCAAATTCACAGGAAATATAAGTTTGAGGAAACTCTTTAGAACGCCGTTTGGTAGGTTCCGATCGGTTTAGCCGTTCAAAAGTTATAAGCAATTCACAACTTACACACACACACACACACACACACACACACACACACATACACACACACACACACAGTGACAACATCGCAGGGGTAGTCAGCAAAGCTTCCTATGACCTTAAAACGTCGAGATCTGATGAAAACTCGATTTTTGCAAAACGAAGTGAAAACAATAACTTCCCGATTTTTAAAAATCTTCGATTTTCTTAGCGGGAAGTTAAAAATAACATCCACTAGATGAAAGCATAACAAGTGCATTAAATAAATTCTTCTGATTCGTCCGTCGCAACGTTGTAAGGCGTTCCATTCGCAGACTTACAGTGAAAGCTGTTAAAAGTTACCCAGGTTGTCTTTCTTGCTCTTGTTAGCGTTTTATGAAAAATTGAAATAGAACTATGGTACAGTCTGTTATGTCCTGCGAGGTTACTAGATTCACCGATGATGACACCTCGTGGACAAGTGGGTTGTTTATTGTCACGCGGGATTTTATTTTATAATTTAATTTGAAATATACTTAAAAATGACTGATTGAGATTGTGTGGCAAGGTATGATTTTAAATGATAAGAGTTCAATTGAACTTAATGTTGATGTTTATTTAGAAATCGGAGAGATGGAGTGAATAGTTACAGCTCTCGGGGAGAAGTGAAGTCAGAAAGTCTCAACTCTGACTGCTCAGCTTCACGTTCCCCCACTATGGTTACACGTATACACCTATACTATTGCTAGAACTACCCTTATAAATAGTGCGTAATACTCTATCTTACATGTACTTATATAAACTTATTTATATATAACACTTATTATTTGCGGCTGCGGCCGGCTTACATATTCATGTACCTGTATTTACCTGGCTTTAAATTCAGCACAGCGACCTAGGGAAACCGCAGAAAATCTGGTCGAGGTACAGACAGTAATAATAATATAATATCAGATCGTTGTTAACAATGATTATCCTTATCTATTATTTATTATTATTTAATTAACATATATTCATTAGAATCAATTAACGTGTTATAATTTTAAAAGGCTTTTAAGGTATTATCTGCTCAATAAATTATATCAGATGCGGAATTTACTTTAATATTTGCTAATCATTTCTAAATTCAATTTAATACCATTTACTATTCAATTATTCCAATATGTAATTAAATTTGTCTAAAACCATTGTGACATTAAATCCATACATACATACACATGTTGTAGCGTCTAAATACTCATTTATTTATGTTATTTAGTTACTTAAAATAAAGTGGATAAATAAATTATTATTGATTTATTTTGTTGTTAAATTAGTTGTAGTGCCTTGTTTTTTAGAGAACAAGAGACCGTTGAGTTTCCACACGTGTCTTTTATGGCTTTTCTTTTAAGGACTTGAAGTTGTCATGTGGCAAGGACACGTTGTTTCTCTTTCGAAGACACGTGTGCACTCAACGACCAAACTCAGCAATTAAATCAACTAGGAATTCTGGGGACGGCCTCTTTTACCCAGATCCCTTTGACACATATCCCGATTACGCAGATTGTGATTAAACAGATTTTCTATTACACAGATTACTTATTACTCAGATAACCGATTACACAGAAAATCTTTAACGCAGATCCCGATGACGCAGATAATTTAAATTTTTAAATGATAAATGCCATAATAAAGCCAAGCACTAAAAGTGCCTGAAATTTTTAAATTGCCGCCATCAAAACATGCCGGATGAGCATGTAATCTAGCTATTGGTTGAATTTAAGGTTAAAGGTGTGCACGGAGCGCTTTATTGAAGTATCTACAGTGTATATGTGTAAAATCCCGCGTTGGTTGAATTTTTTATTAGATACTTGATATAATGAATCAACAAATGAATCAACAAAATTACAGGTTAAAGATTAGAGCTATATAGGTAAGTAAACATATTTATTATTTATATTAAAAGTTCGGGTTTGAAGTTTAAATATAATTAGTTCAATTACCCCCAAGCGGGGATGAATCGAACCATTTGACGCGTTTGCATAAATTAATCATTTAAGAATCAATGTTGTTTATTGACTAATTTATGGATCGATAATTAGAGAAGACATAATAAATTACCATTCCAAGAAAAAAAAAAATATTATTTAGTTTTAATTCGAATAATAAAAAATTGATGAAAATTTTTGGGTTCAATTGACCGCCTTCTCCCCTACTTTGAATTAAAAATTTTATAGATTATAATCTTTATATATTAAGAAATATATAAAATCAATAGTAATTAATAAATTTAAAAACTATTAAAAATAATACAAATATTTATTAAAAAGTAAAAGTTATATATATATTAATATATATTATGTATTAAAAGATATATTGAAATATATAAAGAAAATGTACATAAGTGAACATATGTAAAAATTAAAATAGGACCAAATATAAGAACGAATCAGGGTAAATTTTGTCGATTTGAAAATCCCTCGTATAATAATTGGATCGATTTATGTATTGTTTTGAGCTCTCCGAGCTTGGAGAGATAGCTTTTCTATGCTTCTTCGTGCTCAAAAGTCTAAAAATTATACTATCTCATCAAAAACGATCCGAAAAGAAATGTTATGTGAACTTATGCAAAATTATGTAAAGTTATGTGAAGTTATGTGGAAAAAACACTTGAACGAATCGATTGAAATTATGTGAAATTATGTGAAATTATGTGAAGTTATGTGCAGAAAACACTTTTCGGTTTTCTTTCGTTTATGATATCTCTTTAACGAATTGACGGCACTGATAGAAGGATTTATTTGTATTAAATAATATTTGTTAATAGCTAACAAATCATTTATTAGAGACCATTTTTTAATGTTAAATAAATATTTCTTAGTATTCTAAATGATTTGTTTGTATTCAATAAATCTGATATTCATTTATTAAGTATTAATAAATCTTTTTAAATACTAAGAAATATTTGTTAAGGCCTAACAAATGGCTTCTAATAAATGATTTGTTAAATATTAACAAATCTTTTTAACTATAAACAAATCTATTAGTGTGAAGTTATGTGAAATTAAATTCTATGTCAAAAGTATAGAAAGACTATCTCTTTGAGCTTGGAGAGCTCAAAATAAGACATAAGTTGTTTTTTTGAGCTCGAAGAGCGCAATTATTAGTGCAATTTTAAGCGCCTAGGTATGTAAGTGGCGGGAAGTTGCAGGGATGGCCTTCAGGGTCAACCGTTTGTCTAATTTTTTTTTTTCTTGGAATGGTAATTTATTATGTCTTCTCTAATTATCGATCCATAAATTAGTCAATAAACAACATTGATTCTTAAATGATTAATTTATGCAAACGCGTCAAATGGTTCGATTCATCCCCGCTTGGGGGTAATTGAACTAATTATATTTAAACTTCAAACCCGAACTTTTAATATAAATAATAAATATGTTTACTTACCTATATAGCTCTAATCTTTAACCTGTAATTTTGTTGATTCATTTGTTGATTCATTATATCAAGTATCTAATAAAAAATTCAACCAACGCGGGATTTTACACATATACACTGTAGATACTTCAATAAAGCGCTCCGTGCACACCTTTAACCTTAAATTCAACCAATAGCTAGATTACATGCTCATCCGGCATGTTTTGATGGCGGCAATTTAAAAATTTCAGGCACTTTTAGTGCTTGGCTTTATTATGGCATTTATCATTTAAAAATTTAAATTATCTGCGTCATCGGGATCTGCGTTAAAGATTTTCTGTGTAATCGGTTATCTGAGTAATAAGTAATCTGTGTAATAGAAAATCTGTTTAATCACAATCTGCGTAATCGGGATATGTGTCAAAGGGATCTGGGTAATAGCGCCATCTGTGTAATCGGAATCTGGGTAAAAGAGGCCGTCCCGAATTCTGAATCTATTTAAAATATAAATATAAATTTAAATTATAAACGTAACTAATTAACATATTCAACTTCTGGTTTATCTGACAAGTAGTGTCACCTGCCAGATGCAACCCAAAGCATTATAGTTATTGCGACATAACAAGTCGGCGACATGTATTAATGCATTACAATATATATAATTTATAAATAAATATATATGAATATAATAGAAAAT
>NC_058158.1:15814878-15846803 GCF_020080835.1 Cotesia glomerata | reverse complement strand
AATTGTAAAAAAAATAATTTAATTAAACATACCGAAATAGCCAACTATAAATTATTTTAATTCCATATTTATATGGAGAATCACTAATAGATTAGGTTATATTCTGTTCATTTGATGCCAAGGCTCAGGCCAAATGGCAATTACAAAAAAAAAGTACATAAATTTAACAGAGTAAGAATAGAATAATATAAGTATGTAAAGAATAATAATATTTACATTTGTTTAAGCAAAAAATAATAATATTGTTAATTTCAATAATTTTAAGATTTTAAGATTTGATTCAACCAATTAGCTATTAGGCATTATTGTTATTGAAACTTTCGTTAATACGAGTGGATCAGACTTTTTGAACATCTTTAAGTTCAAAAAGAACGATTCTATTATTTAAATTGGTTTTTTTCAAAATGTTCAAAGAAATGGTAATGAAATATTAACGTTATATACCTTTTTTTAATATAATTAATGATTTTTTCCTTTCAGAAAATGCAATTAAAACAAAAAATTTTTTTAGCCAAATCAGAGTGTGCCAAAAAATCCAAAGTCATTGTTGAAAGAGAGATTCAACAATTACCAGAAGAATATAAAATTGTCGTATCGTCATGTTTTGAAGCAGCTAAAAAATCTAATTCCCATGGCAGGCGGTACACTTTGGAATGGATATATGAGTGCTTACTTATAAGGTTAAAAAATAGAAACACGTATCAGTTTATTCGCCAACGGAACATTTTACCACTTCCATCGTTGGAAACTTTAAACAAATTTGTGCGGAAAATAAGCTGCTCGGCATACGGATTTCAGCCTTCAACGTTCAATTGCCTAAAAGAAAGATGTCAATCGATGAAAGAATCAGAAAGACGCGGTGTTATATTGGTTGACGAAATTAAACTATGTGAGAATGTAACATTTGATTCACTATTAATGAAGTATAGCGGTTTTGTTGACTTGGGAAAACATACTCTACATAACGAAAAAAATATGCCTGCTGATCACGCACTAGTTTTTATGTTTGTACCCTTTCGAGGACGGTGGGCACAAACACTTGGTTGCTTTCTCTCAAGAAATGCTTGTACTAGTGTGCCACTGCGACAGCTTATGTTGGAGTGTATTCTTTTGATGGAAAACAGTAGACTAAAAGTAGATGCAGTGGTATCAGATGGTGCTACTTGGAATCGCGCAGTTTGGAAATTTTTTGGCATTAACGAAAGCCGTGTAAGTTGTGAACACCCGTATGATAGTAGTCGAAAATTGTGGATGTTATCTGATTTTCACCACTTAATAAAATGCTTCAGAAATGGTACAATTAATGAAAAGGTGAAAGAATTTGAGACGCCTTACGGACTAGTTAAAAAACAACATTGGGAAGCTGTGTTAATGGAAGAAAATTATTTGCAGCCAAATTTGAAAATTGCATATAAATTGACACCAACTCATTTGAACCCAAAAGGCTACCAACAAATGAACGTACCTCTTGCTACTCAAGTTAGTTTTATAATAATTGCTGTAAAATACTGCTTTTAAAGAATTTTTATTTTATATTATTTGTGTACTTACAGATTTTTGGTCATGAAATTTCAGTTGCAATGGCACACTATCAAAGGACATGTAGTGAACTAAAGGATTCTATTTCAACTCAAAAATTGATAGATGTTATGCATAATCTTATTCAAACTATGTCTTCTCGTACACCGAGAGATGCTCTGTATAAAGCAAAAGATTGTCGACAAAGAAAAGTAAGTGTATTATTATGTCTATTATTTCTGGTTTGCAAGTTGAATTCAAAAACTTTTTTGAATCTAACCATTTCACTTCCGTAATATTTTCTTATTACTAGTACGATATACTATCACATCGTTTGTGATATATTAATATTTGTTACTTATGACTACAGGATTGATACCAAATACAGTAAATCACATGAGAATTTGTGAATTTACTTATGCAAACGATACGATGTGCAGATGTACAATATTATTTGTATTCGTTACAGTTAGTATGGAATATATGTAAAATATTTCATCAACCTGAATGGTTCACAAATGGATAATCTTTATTGTTTATTTATTATACTGTTAAAAATATATCACTAGCTACAAAAAATAGATATATTTCATTAAATAAACTTTTTAATGAAATTTTTAATACAATATATTTTTTTTATTTTCAGGCAATTATGTCATTTTTGAAGTATTTGCAAGAGTGGGAGAGTATGAAAAAAAAATTACCAATTAGTCCGAGTACTTTACTAGGTTTAAAAGTGACTTTAAAAGCGACCCTTGAGATTTTAGATATGCTGCACGAAAACAATGATTATGACTATTTGATGACTGCTACTCTTTCCCAAGACCCACTAGAGGTATATATAATTTTGAAAAGTACAATGATATAGATCTAACAAAATGTTATATTTATAAGAAATTAAATTTTGTATTTCATTTCAGAGATTTTTTTCGGTGATACGGTTTTCTTGCGGTAGTAACGATCACCCAGATCCAAAACTGTTTGGACAGGTTTACCGTCTACTTTCTAGCTTTTCTCTTATACGACCCCCTAAAGGCTGTAATGTTACTGGTACTGAGCTGCTTAAGAGCTTAATGGAAGCTAAAGATTCGTTAAAAGTTTCGAATGAATGCAGAGAACTATGGCTACAAAAACTTGATGATTTATTAGATGGTGATTTACCATTGGAACAAAGTATTACTTCCGAAGAGGACCATGATTATAATGAAGCTGTGACTAGTCAAGAAGTACAATCCTATATTGCTGGTTATATTGTTAGGAAGTTTAAAAAAATAGTTAAATGCAATCGCTGCATTGAAACACTGCAAATGGATAGAGATAAGGGGAAAGAACTTAATCGTAATGATGTAGTTAATAAAATGGACTTATACGGTGGTTTGTTATATGCTAGTAATGAAGTATTTATATTGACGAAGCAACTGGAAGAATGTGTTCTGAGGGTAATAAGTAAATCTAAAATTAACATAGATATAATAGATGATATTTATACAGAAATGGCAAAAAAAAAAAAATCTACAGATAGTTGGATGCTGCGAACATACCAAAGAAATAACCAAAAAAGTTATTGATACTTATATAATTATGAGGGCTCATTTTCTAGCTACTTCGGAAAATAAGCGACGCGAATCTGCTAGAACAAAAATTAAAATGTTTAGAAAAAATGCCAAATTATTAACATGACTTATTAAATTTTAAAAATCTTATGGTTAACGTATGAGATATGTGCCTTATTAGTTTACATACATGTAAAATATTTAGTAAATATATATTGACTAACTATTTACTATAAAATGTTATTATCTCAAACATTTTATTTTTATACATGTGATTACTCAAATACTAGTATTTCTTATCAATTTGAAAAGTTTTATTTAATTTAATTATATTTATTACTCGCTTTCTTGTATTGTGATTGTAAATGAAAACGTTTTGTGAAGTTTGCATAAGAATAAAAAATTTTAAGTTTATCTTTTTATAAATTAACTGCCAAAATATATATATATATATATATATATATATATATATATATATATATATATATATATATATATATATATATATATATAACCAAAACGGATTAAATTTAGCAAAAAATAAAAATAATTTTATTCTTATTGTTAATTTTTCGCACATGTACGGGTGGAGTAAGTAGTGGGGTTGTAGGGTCCCTATATTATTTTAAGTACTATATTACATATATTACCACTTACGAAAAGTATTTATAATTTTTTCTAATAGGTGAAGCCATCATGAAGTTTTTTTTCCTCTTGAAATATTAGAATTTTATTATTTAGCATAACATTTATTAATTTTTATACATATATTATTCATAAAAAAAATAGTTCATCATGTATGAAAATGAAATTAGCAGACATCTGACAATTTTAATCATTGAAAGAATTACAACTAAAAAATTAAAATAAAATTAGAAGATCTTTTCGAAAAACGATAAATGCACTTTTTGGAAATTAAAAGAAAAATTTTACATACGGAAGATTTTTTTGAAAAACTATAAGTGCAATTTTTGGAAATATTTTTTTAGTTCTAATTTAATTAATGAAAAAAAAAAAAACAAAAAATTTTTAAGCGTAAAGCATAAAGGATAATGAGAAACATAGACTAAAAGAAAAGAAATAAGTTGTCACAGGGTTTTTATTCCCTGTGTGCGTCCCTCCCTGCGCCTAAATTTGGCAACAGATCCACACTCGGTGTGTCTCTGAATTTATTATTTTATATTTATTTATTAATTTATTTATTGAATTTAATATTATTAGTATTATTTATATTTGAAATTTCTAATATTATGGTTATTAATTTAAGAATTAATTTTATCTTTATTTCAGACATTTATAATGAATTATTTATAATTTATTATTATTATTATTATTTGGGTGCATTGCCGTAAATCATTGTCATATAGTACCTAATTTTACTATGAGTGATAAATCATAGTAGCCTTTACTCGCACGGGTGAGGCCCTACAATATCGATCGCGAGCAAAGAGTTCATTGAATTAGGGAAAATGGCTAGAGAGGCCCTTGTCGAACACGAGGCCTCGAACGGTTTACGGTGACAAAAATTGAGCAGACACGCGGTGGCCCGCTTGGTGTGAGGTATACACGCGGGACCTCCGCTATTGTAGGGAGTGTGGATTTGGTGCCTTGGGTTGAGTGTCCTTTTTGGTGAGTACTCACAAGTTGAGATCGATTAATATCCGCACACCGCTGTCTCCTGGCTTAAATAATTTATTCTTTTATCGTTTAATTAAATTCACTATCGATTTATCGGGTCGATCCCGTAGCGAGTAAGGGTTATTTTAAGGGAATACTTGTACCTATCCCGAAAGCCTCGTGTGGGTCCCTGAAATGGCCAGCAATTACTAGTTAAAGTATTACACTTACATTAATTATTATTACGTTTGTAAATAATATTGAAAAGCTAATATCTAAAATTATCGTTTATATTGGTTTAATTGTTTGAAATCTATTATATTTGTTCCATAAAGGATTTACTCTGTTATTTGGAAAGCAGATTTAGTTTTAAGTAACACCGTTTATAAATAAATAATTTATTTTTGTTAATATTTTCTGATTCATTAACGATTTATTTTATGTAAGTTACTTCCCGGATTATTTTCCTATGACTCATCTTCCTAGTTCAATTCGTTAATATAAAATATTATTTTATAATTAATTATTTATTATTTCTAATTGTAAATTCTATCTTGACCTTGACTTTAGTTACTTTGAGATTTACCTTTTCATTCACATTAGTTTAAATCGTTGATTGATTGTCCGGCGCGGCCCCTGGAATTTTCATTATTTTTGGTAATTTTTGGATAAAATTATCTGGCGTCCAAATGTGCATTAACCCAGCCTGAGGGGTTTCCGGGTTAATTTTATTATATATTAAAAGGGCGAGCGTAAAATACCCTACCCAGCCGATATCTCCGCCATCGGTCGAATTTAGTTAAATTTTGGGGAAAAGTATTGTTACAAAGTCAATAGGTTCATTCGCACGCTTTTTCATATTAAAAAATAGCAGATTATTGATGGAACGATTTTATTAAATTTTTTTAAGTCTATAGCTTCGCTGAAAGTTGACCTTTGAAAATTTTTTGGTATTTTTTTTTTTTTTTTTTTGGAAAATACATTTGAAAACAAAAATTTTCTATATGATACGTTTCCGGAAGATCAATTTTTAAAAAATTCATTCATTGTTGGGTTGGGTAAAAAATTTTTAAAAATCCTAAAAACAGTTTTTGGTAGTGTAGGAAAGGACAAAAATTTTTCAGCCGAATCAAAAAGGATCGAGTTCAAAAGTGATCAATTTGACAAATAAAATACCCCGTATTTTCTGTAATTCTCCTAATTTTTTAAAAGAAGTAATTTGTTAAAGACGTCATAAGAGATAATAAAAGAACAACAGTTTTGTTTGGAAGTCGTCGTAGATAAAAATTTAAAACTATACAAAAATTTAAGATGGTAATATCTCCTGAAATATTGATGTTAGCAATTTAGTGCTCGGGATCTTTTTTGTAGAAAATCAAATTTACTACAAGTTAGTTATTCAAATGTTTTTCGTAGCTCTTCTAAGTGACGAGAAAAGGACAGAAAAACGTAAATTTTATGAAAAAATTTGATTTGGTGGTCCATACTCCCTCGCCAGTGTGAGTTACGATTACGCCACGATGGGTAGTTTTGTGGAACATTTAATTCTAAGTAAAATAACCTATCTTTGATTGAAATAATGCTATGAAATGCTGCTGAGCTGTGAAAATTTAAGGAAACAGCTCGAGTTTTACGTGTATATTTAATGGGAAATCTTTTCACACCTTGATCGAGCTTTGAGAAGTTACATTATCCCCAATGTTACTGAACTTATAATAAGTGATGCTCTAATATATGAAATATGTATAGACGTGTTTTCTATTATTTCATCTGCACGTAACATTCCTGATAGTGGTATAATGAGTGTACATAGGATTCGTGTTACTAGACGTTTACGAAAATGATAATCCTATTTAAATACTCACTAGAAATTTAAACAGTGCGCTACGCGCGCGCCTTAATTTTAACCAATGATAAATCGT
This sequence comes from Cotesia glomerata, assembly GCF_020080835.1. Lineage (NCBI taxonomy): Eukaryota > Metazoa > Arthropoda > Insecta > Hymenoptera > Braconidae > Cotesia > Cotesia glomerata. Next base: position 15,840,193 of record NC_058158.1, on the reverse strand, counting down.
GGCCCGGTTTTTGCGAATTTCGACTTATAACTAACTTCAATACTTTCATATATTTTTATTGGGAGGATTATTTTTGGGAATAATTTTTTGGAGTATCCATTATTTTAGTAAATATCAAACAAGTGAATGCACAAAAGATTTGATTACGGGTCTCTAAAGCTTTACTAAAGCATTACTTGCACGCGCGCGCTTGCGCGCGAATATCATTTCTAGTGAGATTAATATGAGATGAATAAGATAATTATTACCTCAGGGTCATTGCAAGTCTTGCTGTTGCTGAAATAGACTTTCTTAGAGTATTTTGTTTATTAATCAAAGGACCAACCAAACATAATAATTCTTCGAATTGTTCCACATTCATTCGAAAATAATTTTCGAATTTTTCCGGAAATGATAAAAAGAGTTGGAAATATAGCCTTACTGAATCCGTGATCGTACCGTAATTTAAATAAAGGATGAACCCAATAACGTTTCTTCGTATAATTTCTTTTGAATAATCCTACTTCGTTTAAAAACAGAGCAGCTAAAATTCTTTTTTTCCTCATTTCAGCAATTTTCCTTTCTTGAATCAATTTTTGACACTCGTAGATCCAGATTTGATATTGATAATTTGCGGACATCTTTCTGTTTTTATTAATCACTATCTCTTTCTCACTAATAAATTTATTATTTTATTTTATATTTAATTGTTGTTTGTGTAATTGAGGTTAATAATAATAAAACATAACAACATACAATCGATAGTTGTGAATTTTTGACGCTTAGTTATGTATGTTTGTTGACGCTAGATATTGCTGACGCTTGACGCGACTTTTTGACGCTCTTGAATTGAGGCTCTCCTGTAAGATGGCGTTTTTCATCAAGTTTGACGCTAAAAGTCGGCGTCAAGCGTCAGTATGAAATTGCACCTTGATGAGGTTACAAAACTAAAGTCAGATCACTAAACTGATAATGCTGCTACCTTGTGAACAGAGGGAAGAGTTAATACCATGCGGGATTAATTCAAATCTTAATTGTTGATTTGATTTTAACTATGACTTCATTATGGCTATATTGTAAGAAGGAATAATGATTTTAATTGATAAAAATTTTCTATTCAAGATTTTAGTTTTATGATAATCTCCCCTGACAAAAGTAAATAAAATAATTATATTCCTGCATAACGTTCTTGTAATTAAAAATTAAAAAGTTAAATTATACTTATGAACAAAAAAATTTATGATTCGTGTTAAAAACAGAAAAAACTTAACGATATACATAAATAGCGTTCTGTAAAACTAAGACTATCATTAATGAGTAAAATTTAAAAATGATCATTTGGAGACAAATAATAAGAAATAAATTGCAAAGCAAGGATATTAGTTGTCATGTTTATTATTGAACTTTACATGTTTCTTATGTTAAGAAATTCAATTTCGTTTATATAATTATATTTAATAAAAAAAATGATGAATTATTAATTTCTTAATGAGGCAATTAGACTCAAAATAAAAATCAATTAATGTTTTTCAACTCACTTGTTTTCAATTTTCAACTGATCATAAATATAATTGATAAAATATTTTTGAACAGTAAAAGTTAATGAAAAAAATTATTTTTCATTATTCAATAACGTAAAAAATAAGTGACATACAGTGAAAGCTGTTAAAAATTACCCAGGTTGTCTTTTTTGCTCTTGTTAGCGTTTTATGAGAAATTGAAACAGAACTACAGTAACTTTTAACAGCTTTCACTGTACAATCAAGCTGTTGTAGCTTAGTATTATTAACATTAAATATAATATATTATCAACTTTTAATTTGAATAGTTACTGCCCTAAAACATGACCTCGACCCCAATTGTGACCACCAAAAATATACCTATTTAATTGTAGTTGAGCCCGGTTATTTACATTATTATCAGAGAACCCTCCTATGTTTACTCTTTGTACTGGGAAGTATTTTTCTAAAATTTTTGGTGTATTTAACAATTCTGGACCATCATACTCGTGTGGATATTTAAACTTAAGGAAAAAGTAAAGATTTCCCACTAAAATTCCTATAAGCTCCAATACTCCATTACCGGATAGAATCAAATTAAATCCGCATAAAACCCAAGGTAAGTACATTGCTTTAAATCTTGAACCTAAAAGTAAAATTTCTCATATATTACAAAATAAACGAAATAATTAAATGAAATGAATCAGTTCTACTCAAAGAAATATAAATACTTACCAAACCAAAAATTGACGATAACATTCTGATTAAGTTGACACCAAACATATAAAACGCTGATTACCATGGGGTCCATTAACAAAGGAAGATTTACAATTAAACCAATCACAACGCAACACATCCAATTGAAGATGAGCATAAAAAAATAGTCAGCCGGCCTTCCAATAAATTCCTCTTGTTCAAGTTTTAATGAATATCGGTAGAGGAAAAAACAATTAATCATAAAATGAAATCCTGTACCTTGATGTAATGGATAATAAAACAAACTAGTAACTACTCTCCAAATTTCAAAATTATGGATCAGATTATCATAGCGTAATGTCAACAATTGCGACGAGACAAGTCCAAATCTTCCAATTAATGATAAGCCAATAGTCAGCATTAACCAATATCTCGTGAATATTGGTAATGAATTAACCCAGTTTCGGAAATCTGACATTTTGATTATTCATTCAAATTATTATTGATTATTTAAAAAATTTAAACGATAATGTTGGAAATATAATTAAATATCCATCGTAATGAAATAATTAAGCGTTATCTATACACTGACTATATGCTTTCTGGTTCTTTTCAACAAGAAAATCAGGAGACGAACGTGTAGATACGTGTATGTGTCAGGTAGGGTTATCTCTCTCTTTTCTCTTTTTAATTTGTGGCTCGAACCGCTAGGTTCATTTAGCCGTTGTGTATGGTATCTTTTAAGAACGGAGCTTGTGGCAGATGGATTTCACTTCATTTTTACTTCTTGGTGGAACCGCTAGGTTCGTTTGAATATTGTGTGTTGTGATGTTATATCACGGTTTACCTGTGTAATGCACCTAGTGCATCCAGCAGGTGACGCTACCTGTTATTAGAGCGCTATCTATTATGAGAGCGCGAATTCAAATGAAATATTCAAATTAATAAATATTAAATGATTAAAATTAGTTAAATTTTATATTCGAAGTAAATATTCAAATCATTTATTTAATGCTTTTACTCTTACCAGTTGTCATGAACATCTTTTAGTTAACTCTGTTTTATTTACAAAAGAAAATAAAGTAAAATAAAAAAACATATTTCGGTACAAAAGGACATTGTAACCGAATTCTCAGAACCCATAAAAAGTACTTGAATAATTCAAGGACTATTTCTCGCCACATGTAACTTAAAACCCTATGAGGAAAAGTCGTAAAAGACACGTGTGAAATTCAATAGACTCTTGTTCTAAAGTAACAAAGAATAATACAAAACCATATGTAACTAAACAAAAATCCGAACGAAAACAGTTTCACTGTAAAAAAATCGCGCCAAGTCCACGTTCATAAGACTATTAAGAAAAAAAATTTTTATTTCTTTACAAAAAGATATAAAATAAAAAATTAAAAAATCCAAGTAACCGATATGGTTGTATATGATTTTTGGACATTAAAAAAAAATTTTGTTGTAAATTTAAAAATTAAAAGAAACAATTTTGGAACGTATTTAGTGTGCGTGGTTACGAAATATTTCACTTTTATGAAATTCCTAAAATCTATCTACTAGGACTTTTAAAAAAATTGAAGTACACAATGACACACACCAAGTACGTTCCAAAATTGTTTCTTTTAATTTTTAAATTTACAACAAAATTTTTAATGTCCAAAAATCATATACAACCATATCGGTTACTTGATTTTTATTTTTATTTTATATCTTTTGTAAAGAAATAAAATTTTTTTTCTTAATAGTCTTATGAACGTGGACTTGGCGCGATTTTTTACAGTGAAACTGTTTTCGTTCGATTTCAGTATTTTTGTAATTATAATAAAAATTTGCAATTGGTACCAACTTAAATCTCAAGTTGGTTGCATTTTTTATAGCAAACTATCCCCTTGAAGCTACAGTTTATGTAAAAATAATTGCAGCGCACCCTGGCGGGTGTAGATGCAAGCTGTGAAATTTATTTTTTTAACTGTAGTTTCCCATCTATTGGACTATCACCATGCATTCTCGAATTACTTAGTCTGTGGCATGTCACTTTTTACATCGAAAAAAAGTCAGGATCGAAATTTTTGAGCTTGCTATAGTTTGTGCTGATAAAATTTAATAATTTCAAGTAGATTAATTGTTATAATTGAATATAATTAATTGATATCAGTAAAATAAAGTATGAATTACTGTTATAATATAAAATTTAGGAACAAGAAGTACCGTAGAATTAAATAAAATTTTGCAACCTCGAAATACCGTTCTGCTTACAGTAAACACACTCGGTAGTCTGGCGCTCCGTTTACAACGGATTTGAACGGAACTTGGCGCCAGATTCTACCGAATCTGTGGATTAATAATTATTATCTTGTATTTAATTTATAATTAATAATTATTATTCAATTAATTTACTATTAATTTATTATTGAATCATTATTTGATTATTACTTAATTTATAATTAAACGATAATGTCGATTCTTTTATACATGATAATGATTAAATTGACTTATAATTTTATTAGAAATTCCGATTGTAAAATAATAGAAATAATATTTAATTCAAGTTATTAATTAGTCAAACTCAAACATTAATCCAACATATTATAAACAATATAATATATATATTTTCATGTTATAGTTTATTATAATTTTTATTGTAATTTAATTTCAAGTTAATTATAAGTTAATTTTTATTATAAATAGATTTTAAAAGGGTCTGTTAAATTAATAAAAATAGTTAAATAAACGTAATGACTGTATTGCTAAAAGTGTATATTAGTGAAGTCTAACTTTCAGGCCGATAGGCTGAAATAAATATATATAGATATAGAGAAAATACATGTTAGTATATAAGGATCATTTATATGTAGTAGAAAATGTGTGTGCTTATGTATTCCTTAGAGTGGATTTATGTATGGAAGTTATGGTGGAGAAGAACGGAGTTTGAAGCTCTTCGGAAAAACTATGTAACGACACTTCTCACCGAGAGCTTAGATTGCTAAGATCACGTCATTGTAAACCTCAATTTTATATTTTGAAGCTTTTTAATATTTTGTCAACTCGAATAATAAATTGAAACCAACTAAATAATTTTGATCAAAATTAAATAACGTCTAAATAGAATTCTTTTATTTAAAATGATTCCTTTCCCGCGCTGAAACGGAGTATTTTAATACTCCCGGGCGAAAGAACTACAGTAAGTAAAGTTTTCAATAAATAAAAATAACATCCACTAGATGGAAGCATAACAAGCTATTTACATAGAGATATTTTGTGCACGTTTGTTATTGTGTACGGGAGAAATACTTGTCGCCGACTGTATGTATGTACAATATGCAAACTGAGGTATAGTATTTGACGTATGCTACTGTGATGTGACTAGTTGCACTTAGGTGACACTACCTCACAATAGTGCGGTGATTTTTTAAATACTCATGGGTCAGTTTCCCAATTCAGGATAAAACTTTATCTAAGACTATTATAGTTTATTTTTGTTAAGAAAATAAGTTAAAAAACAGACATTTTCCGAATTAAAAATTTTCTATAAGCAATTTTTAGATATTGATCTAATGCTATTTTATTTGTTTATTTCAAATTAAATCAGTTATAGTATGGCTCCTTATTCTAGCATAATGTTTGATACTGTTTATATGATCCGAACAAAAACAGTTTCACTGTAAAAAAATCGCGCCAAATCCACGTTCATAAGACTATTAAGAAAAAAAAATTTGTTTTTTTCTTTACAAAAATATATAAAGTAAAAATAAAAAATCCACGTAACCGATATGATTGCTTATGATTTTCGGAAAATAAAAAAAATTTTGTTATAAATTTAAAAATTAAAAAAAAAAATTTTGAACGTATTTAGTGTGCGCGGTTGCAAAATATTTTACTTTTAATGAAATTCGTAAAATCTATTTACTAGGACTTTAAAAAAATTGAAATACACAATGACGCATACCAAGTACGTTCCAAAATTTTTTTCTTAATTTTTAAATTTATAACAAAATTTTTTTTATTTTCCGAAAATCATAAGCAATCATATCGGTTGCTTGGATTTTTTAATTTTTTTACTTTATATATTTTTGTAAAGAAAAAAACAAATTTTTTTTTCTTAATAGTCTTATGAACGTGGATTTGGCGCGATTTTTTTACAGTGAAACTGTTTTTGTTCGGATTTTAGTATTTTTTGTAATTATAATAAAAATTTACAATTGGTACCAACTTAAGTCTCGCGTTGGTTGCATTTTTATAGCAAACTATCCCTTGAAACTACAGTTTATGTAAAAATAATTCTAGCGCACCCTGGCGGGTGTAGATGCAAGCTGTGAAATATCTATTTTTAACTGTAGTTTTCCATCTAATGAAGGATTACTATGCATTCTCGAATTATTTAGTCTGTGGCAGATCACTTTGCCCATCGAAAAAAGTCAGGATCGAAATTTTTGCGTTGCTATAGTTTGTGCTGATTAAATTTAATAATTTCAAGTAGATTAATTGTTATAAGTGAATATAATTAATTAATAACAGTCAAATAAAGTATGAATTACTGTTATAATATACAATTTAGGAAAAAAAGTACCGTAGAATTAAATAAAATTTTGCAACCTCAAAATACCGTTCTGCTTACAGTAAACACAGTCGGTAGTCTGGCGCTCCGTTTACAGCAGATTTGAACGGAACTTGGCGCCAGATTCTACCGAATCTGTGGATTGTTGAATCATATTTATTTTATTTATTCTTATATATATATATATATATATATATATATATATATATATATATATATATATAATATTGCCGTCGACTCAAAAATTTAAAAAAATAAAAAGTTTTTGGAATTAAGTAATGTCAAAATGACTGGGACTCCATAATACCACTTTTTAAATCAATCACAGAAATGTCATGAACAAAAAAATTTCAAAATATTTACGTGTCATTCGAAAAGCTTATGAATTTCAATAAGTATTTTCTAGGAATAATTAATTATACAATGAATAAGAAAAGTACCAAAGAAACTGCAAGGTTATTATATTATGACTGTGAACTTAGCCGACAACCGACAATCGAAAATTTTGACAATCGATATTTCAGCGAGGAAATCGATTTTTTCAAATTGAAAAAATAGCAGTTGTTCTTTTTCTGAATACTTAAAAGTGCATTTATTTGTAAATGGAATATGATTTTTTTTTCGCGATGAAATTTTGAAAATAAAACTTTGACGAGTGCTCTAATCTCTGTAGTTCTCTGTAGTAGCTATAGCTTGGAAATTAAAAATTTTTAATTGTTAGCACGCACCCCCGCAATCCTTGTTGGGGATAGGTTGTCATAAAATCTTCTGATAGATCACTTCTACATCACACATAAAAAATTCTTACCAAATTTGGAGCCTTTAGGAGCTATAGTTTAAAAACGGAAATTTTTCATTTTTAACGCCCGAGCAACACTTCTTGTGGGTGGAATTTCGTAAAATCCATTCTGAGCTGACCTCTACTCGGCGAAAAAAATATTTCTATTACATTTCAAGTCTCTATCCCTGATGGTTCCAGAAATATCGTGATGAGTCAATACATAGGTGGAAATCCCTCATATATAGATAGATAATAAACTTTATTGACCCTAGAGCCTTAGCTCCCTCAGGACCATCATAATTATACATTATAATCAGTGTAAAATACAGAGCATGTAATTACATAAATTGAAAATAATAAAATATAAACATATTATAATGAAATAATAACGTGAATTATAAATTATAAATTATAATCGTGGTAGATATGAGACAAGTTGCCAGAAAACCTGGTAATAGCACAGTTAAGCAAAACTAATATCATTCAATATCACTCAAGGCACAGCAGCATACAATAATGACAATCAAAGCTCAATATCATAAATTAATACTTTTGCAAATAATAATTATAGCACGCACTACGGAACAGTTCATAATTTTCAGCTTTAGTTACTTCTGGGGGTAGCGCATTCCAAATGCGTATCCCGCGGATAAGAAAAGAGTTCTCAAATATCCGACAATTAGATCTAGGCAGGCGTAAATAATCCTCCCTTACATCACCCCTCCGCAAAGCTACCGGCAAAAACTCCAAATTACATCTGAACAATTGTCGGTAGCCCATACATATTTCTTTATAAAAAAGGCATGCCATGAAATAATTTCTCCTGTCACTCAACTTCAACCATCCCAGCCTCTTAAAGTACGGCGTAATATGCTCAGCCCTTGAAACCCTAAAAATATAGCGAACACAGGAGTTCATTTTACGCTGCAGCCGCACCTGCAAACTATTGCTAATGTTACAGTAACCTACACAACAGTAGTCAAACACCGGAAATATCAGCGTGGTGACAAGCTTTATACGCAATTTCTCATTGAAGACTTCATTATTATATATATATCATTAATATATATATATTAGGGTGCTTTTTTTTTTTGCGACTATTTTTTTTTTTCGCTTCCATCCCGAAATTTTGTTGGAAATACACCCAAAAAAATTCCCTGAAAGTTTGAGCCCTTAATATTAATATTAAGTACTCCTACACAGCGTGTGAAGATTTCCCATTTGAATTATACGAGAACTTTCATTTTTTTTTTTTAAATTTCTATAGCTCAGTGGCATTTCATAGCATCGCTTTGACCATGGACGGGTTTTTTTCAGAATTAAATGCTCTACAAAAGTGTCCATTGTCGCGAAGTCGTAACACATACTGGCGGGGTAGTACGGACCGCCAAACCAAATTTTTTATAGAATTCTTGTTTTTTCACTCATTATCTCATAAACAACAAGACATACAGAAAAAATGTAAATGATAATTTTGTAGGAAATTCAATTTTCTACAAAAAAGGTCCTTAGCACCAAATCACTAAGATCGATATTTTCTGAGATATTAATCATTGAAGTTTACCTAGCATTGAATTTCCACAAAATGTTGAATCAAATCTTAAAAAATATTGATTTTTTTTTTTTTTTGGTGGTACAGGGAGTTCATCCTCAAAATCAGAATATGTTCGTTTCAACCCACTGGAATTTGATGATAGACTACAAAAACTTGCTGGCATCTAATGTTGCGATAATTTCATGCCTAAAACAATTTTTCAGAATTAAATAAATAAACCCAATCGATTCAAATATTTTTCAAATTTTATATTCAGCTTCTGTTATCCAGAAGCAAAGATATTCTTTGAATTGAGTTTCCGTCAATTTTCCCCAATAAAAATAAGACAAAATGATATATATGTGTTTTAAATTTATTGGTTACAGAGACTTTAATTGTTAATAGCGTGGGAATTTTCGACTGCAAAAAAATCGAAAACAAATTTTTTTTTTATTCAAGTCAAAATTTTTGTCAAAATTGAATAAATTTTGATTTATCTCACTTATTCAGATTTACTTGATAGAAATTTTACCAAAAATGATAGACTAATAATTAGAAAATGAGTTATGAATCTAGAAACAAATTTTAAAATATTGAAAAATTATATAGAATTCAATTTTCAGAAAATGAGGTTAAGAAAATTAGAATTTTAATGCGAATTAAATTTTACAAGTAAGTAGAAAAAATATGAGTCTAAATTATAAGAAATTGTTTTCGATTATTAAAAAATGATTGATTGTTGAGCTTGATAATTTATAGTTGTATGTGAGAAGAAACTAACCAATTTCGTCTGTATTATTCTCATTATCTTCATTTGTTATCTCCTGTTCAGTGTCAGATTTATTCTGAAAAGTTTCCACCGGCAAGAAATTAGTAACGGGCGAGTGAAGATTGGTTTTCCCCTTTTGACACTCATTCAGAAATTGTTGCTGCTCTTTTGGCAAATTCTTAACCATTGTGGAATTCGAAATATCGAACAATTTATCTAGTTTTTGGTTAAACTTTTCAACATTCTGTTTTTGTGCTTTCGATTTTTTTTCCCTCTTGTGATGTGTCTTCACTTTTATATATTCGGCATAAAATTTTTCCAACTTCGTATGACTGTGCTGAGGACGTATAGTTGGAATCTTGAAACTAGCCCGAATAGTATTAGTATCGTTAATAACACTAGTAGCACTATTTCGAATAGTTAATTTTAAAGACTGATGTTTATAAATAAAAAATTTAGTAGGTCACAATAGGAAGGCAGCTTATTATTATTTATTTGGCTTCTTTCAAAGCCAAAAAAATAATTCCAAGATTGATTACAAAATTTATCACTCATTTTAATGATGGTTAAAGTCGACCTAACCTCAAATTTAACAAAGTATACATACAACGGCGTCACACTGATCAATGCCCACTAAGCTTTGTTCTTACTCTCGCGGGATTAGTACGCGAAAACAAAGAAAGCGCTGCAATTAAAGGGGAAATTTGTTGAACGGATTCAAGGTCAAGTGAAAGCTCAGTAGTACTACCAGAGCAAGAAAAATAAACCGCAATTAATCAGTATCACAATACACAGCAACAAAGAAACATCCTATATTATTCGTAATGATCATACACAATATATTTTTATCTAGAATTTCATTGAAATTGAATTATTAAATGATAAATTCAAATATTATGGGGTGATTTAAATGAGAAATTTATTTAAAAATAAAAAACTTCAGAAAAATACAATTAAAAATTTTTTACGTTAAATTTGTAACTTAATCAATAAGTAATTACTAATTATAATTATGATACGAATAAAAAATCATTATTTTTAAGATTTGATTCAACATTTTGTGGAAATTCAATGCTACGTAAACTTCAATGATTAATATCTCAGAAAATATCGATCTTAGTGATTTGGTGCTGAGGACCTTTTTTGTAGAGAATTGAATTTCCTACAAAATTATCATTAACATTTTTTCTGTATGTCTTGTTGTTTATGAGATAATGAGTGAAAAAACAAGAATTCTATAAAAAATTCGGTTTGGTGGTCCGTACTACCCCGCCAGTATGAGTTACGACTTCGCGACAATGGACACTTTTGTAGAGCATTCAATTCTGAAAAAAACCCGTCCATGGTCAAAGTGATGCTATGAAATGCCACTGAGCTATAGAAATTTAAAAAAAAAAAATGAAAGTTCTCGTATATTTCAAATGGGAAATCTTCACACGCTGTGTAGGAGTACTTAATATTAATATTAAGGGCTCAAACTTTCAGGGAATTTTTTTGGGTGTATTTCCAACAAAATTTCGGGATGGAAACGAAAAAAAAAAAAATAGTCGCAAAAAAAAAAGCACCCTAATATATATATAGATAGATAGATAGATAGATAGATAAATATTAAATTAAATTGATAAAAAAAAGTTTTTTTTTGTTTAAAATATAATTTTTATGAATAAAACCTAAATTTATAAAAATGTAGGTGTAGTTTTTCGAAAATTCAGTGAATTTTATGTATTGTTTAAGTAAAGTAAGCTTGTAAACTAAATATATATCCGAAAAAAGAATCTTTTATTTAGAAAAAAATTGATAATTTGGTAGGAAATAAAAAAAATTGAATTCTGAAAAAATGCAGTTGTAGATTTTGTTGTAATAAAGGCCTGCATTTTTTTATTTTTCCTAATTTTTTCTTTTTTTAATTTTTGTTGTTTGCCCAACGTTCTAGTGATTTTTTAAAAAAAATAATTAAATGCAGGTCTAAATTTATTAAAAAAAAAAGGTTAGTACTCAATTTCAGATTTTTTTTATCTAAAAGTGTTGATTAGAGCACTCGTCAAAGTTTTATTTTCAAAATTTCATCGCGAAAAAAAAATCATATTCCATTTACAAATAAATGCACTTTTAAGTATTCAGAAAAAGAACAACTGCTATATTTTTAATTAGAAAAAATCGATTTCCTCGCTAAAATATCGATTGTCAAAATTTTCGATTGTCGGTTGTCGGCTAAGTTCACAGTCATTATTATATTTTATTTATAAGTCATACAAAATGATTCATTTTATTATTTATCTCATAAAAGGAAAATATTTTCCACATTAATATTCCAGATTTGACTCATTAATGAATCTTAATTATTGTAAAATACAAAAACAAATGTAAGGAAAAAGTTTTACAAAATATTTCAAATTTGCAATAAATTACATACTCACATATCAAACAAGATTACTTCTGTATTGACTATCATACCATAACTACTGTTGCTGCTCATAGCTTATATTATTCTCATGGTGTAGTAGTATACGTTCGAATTCAACCACACCATTGCCCATTGCAAAGTCGCTTTTTATTCAAATATATAGCTTTTAATGTTCCACAATAAGTTATTTTATTCTTAGTAAAAATCTAAAGTAGAGAAATTAAAAAAACTATTAAATTTTTAAGTTCACATTGTTGTCATTGAAATAATAGGCCATTAAAATAATAGGTATATTATGGATCCTAGAGCGAGAAGATAATTAATTTAAACACTAGTTTAGAGTGTATGCACTGATATTCCTAATAGGCCTGAGTAAAAGTATTTTCATAAATTTAATTTTTTCCCCATTACGACTCAAATAAATTTTAAAATAAAATAAAATAAGGTTTCCGAAAAAGTACACATAGGCTAACTATTCCGGGAGGTTCTAATAGTTCAATAAAATTTTTTTTTTTCTAAATAATTAATTAGAAAAATAAAATTTCTGAAAAAACATCCACTACGGCTCACTCTTAAGCATATATTTTACTAATATATTTTATTATTAGGTGATTGAATGGTAGTTACGTACAATGTCTCGGATAGCTTAACTGGTAGAGCCTTTGGCGCGTAACCAAACGATCCGGGTTCGTGTCCCGGTCTGGGCTGTCCGAATTATTTTTTCGGTTACCGAAAAATTCCTACTGAGTAAGGTCCCCCCCTCTCCCTTTACCCTTTATTTCCCCATTTCCCAAATTTGTCTTTAAACCAAAATTAACAATTTTTTAATTTTTCCAACGGGAATCTTTTCTAAGACCTTTGAAAAATAGCTCCACGAACGGAAAAAAATTCTCATATTAATAGTTTAACAATTATCGCACTTGCAATGTTAATGTTCACGTTACAAAAAATTGTTAATTAATTAATGGATAACTTATTGAAAAATCACGATAAAAATTTTTTGACCACGGATTATTATTCATTGATCTGTCCTGTAGGCGCCTGAATTTTTTCAATTTTTAATTTTCATATTTAATAAGTTTAAATAATATTTATTCATTGAAGGTCCGAAGGTGGCGTGGCTTGCGTAAACCGGAGTATCCGTTTTCGGGCGTATTTTCAACCCTAAAAACGTTACTATCCCATTTGATGAGTAGGTTTTACTCTCCATATTTTTCTCATACTGGGCGCCTTTTATGAAAATCGATTCTTAAGGAGTAAACTCCAAAAAATTTACTAAAATTATTAGTATTAAAATCTCCTGTATTAAAATGATAAATACTCAAATCTTTGTCGACTCTTTGGGGTGTTCGGGTTCTTTAATTTTCTGCTCAGCCTTTAAACGATCACTTCCTCTTTGAAGCCACTCTTTAATACGATCTTGTACTTTACTCTTAGTTTCTCCGTACTTTGCCACCAAAAACTCTGTTGAAATAATTAACGAAGTTAAACAATTAAAATCATTTTAACACTACGCAATACAGTTTTAACAAGAAAAATTAAAGAAAAAAAAATATCAGTATATATTTATATTTACTTGCCTTTGTCGATGTTATTTTCACTTAATCTTCGCCAATTAATTAAAAAAATCTGCATCCAGACTTAGAAATGCACTGAATATACTGAGTATAATTGATGTAGTCGGGACATTAGCTAAACTTGTAAGAGACTGCACGGGTTATTGTATACGATTTATGGAACAAAAGATTTTACTTGTTAACGAAGATATAACTAAATATTTACAAACAGAAAAATGCCAACAGATTGTTAGTTTAAAGTTGGCTCAATCTCATGACCAGTTGCGCATGTGTTGCGAAATTTAACGGACAAGTAATGGTTTGCTGATTGAAAGTTAACCTTTAGTCATTTTTATGGATGCTCGAAAAGTTATCCAAAAAATGTTATATAACTATTTGTTATACTAATATTATCATCTTTCAGAGTAACATTAATTCTAACTTATTGCTGACTATTTAAGCATTCTAGATTATTAACAATATCTCGCCACCTGTAAGATGACATAATAGAGTTAACTTTTCAAGTTGTTCATTTTGTTTGTTTTATATTAACTTTTGTAATTTACTTAAAGTTAACTGAAATTGTTATCTTATAAATACCAAAAAGTTACTTGTGCCGCTTGGGAGGCAGTTTTTTAAAATGAATGTTTCTCAAAAGTTAAAAATTTGAATGTATGGGTAAGATCATTTTTCTCCTAACAAATGATCCCTTTATATCCCAAGCGTCACAAAAAAAAATGTTGACTTTTTGGTAGATTTTACTTAACAAGAAGTCAAAAATTAATAATCATCAACTTAAATTTAATTTAACAAAACATCAACAAAAAAAATTTGTGCCGCTTGGGATATCTTGTGGCTTTGAGCAAATCGTAGATCGATTACCTTTTCTTGTCGATTAATCGAGAAATTTCACTAAGAACGGTCACTATCGATTGAAAATTTCTTTAATCGATTATTTAAAATCGATTTTACAACGGTACATTTAGACTTTAAACGTCAGCCAAATAAATTTCAATTTATTCTACTTTTTATCACTGATGTAAATTTTATCAGACACTTATTAAAATATATTTATTTTTACGGGCTTTATCGTGAAGTTTATGATGCGCAATTTTTATTTGGTGATAGATGAGGTTAACTATTAAATAATTCATGTAGTAAATATTTATAATGGCAAGTTACTGGATAAAACTTTTGTCGTAAAAAAAAAAAAAAAAAAAAAAAAAAAAACCTTAGTTGTGTTGAAACTTAGAAAGGTAAATATTAAATTATTTCTAAGATATAACTTCAATATAATAAAATTATCATTGCGTCTCACTCTATAAAAAAATGCCAATTATAATCTGGATCATTTTAAATGTTTTTCCTTCGTTCCATTTTTTTTTGGTTCCTTCGGTTTTTCAATGTTTTTGTAATCGTTTATGTATTTATTAAGAGGAGGGTCTATGTTAATTGAGATTTTCGGGAATTTCCAATCTTTTCAGTTACACTCATAACAAACTCTGCTAGCGTAGTAAAATAGTCTGGTATCTGTAAAATAATTTAATTTTTTATATAAAATTGGAGTAACGATATTAAAAGAACTAACATTCATAGAGATAAAACTTTCACCTGCCTAAAATGTGGAGAACGAATATTATGAATTCTTATTATAAATGTAGCGTATAAATTTAGGGTGTCGTCATAAAAATGAAAATTTTTTCAGGTTATGGATTTTGTTTTGATTTTTTTTAGTATATACCCTGATAGCCATCTTAACTCAAACTTTTATTCAATCTACTGCCGAAATTTGTACCCAACTTGATGAAAAAAGTTGCAAACCAAACGTTTTTACATAAGTTGTCTACAAGTTACACTGCAATTTGACGTCAAGACTTGCAGTACAAATATTTTATTCAAGTTGTAGTAAAATTGTAGTACAATTTAACTAAAAGTTCGGTGTTAACTTGTATTCAAATTGGGGCTGTAGATTTTACTCAATTTATTTACAACTGTTGTACTGTAAAAATTTACGGCAAACTTGATGTCAAGTTAACTGTAACTGATGAAATCCAACTACTTTCAATCAAAGCGTGGCTATCAGGGTACATATGTAAATATGCCTACTGATAGAGTACTGCACAGGCCTGGTAGTTAGCTGTCGGTAAATGCGGGAAAAAACATAAAGTTACTAAGTAGTAATAATTTTGACACTTAATAATTTTTTGCCAACATAAATAATTGTAACAAAAATAAATTAAATTATTTTTAAAGATAAATACCCGAAAATTCCAAAATATGACGAAATTAACAATTGTTAAAAGCGAATAATTCTTCAATTACATTCATAATCAAGCTCCAGAAATTGATTCAAATTATCATATGTATAAAAAAATCATAAAAAATTTGTAGACTACGATGTTTTTAACCATTTCGTAA
Source organism: Cotesia glomerata (assembly GCF_020080835.1). Taxonomy (NCBI): domain Eukaryota; kingdom Metazoa; phylum Arthropoda; class Insecta; order Hymenoptera; family Braconidae; genus Cotesia; species Cotesia glomerata. Next base: position 15,823,996 of record NC_058158.1, on the reverse strand, counting down.
TAAAGGATGGAAATTTTAATTTTTTTAAACATTCATTTCTCCAAAATTTGGAGCTTTCAAAAATTTTTTTGCCCATTAAAGTTTCGCCACATTTTAAAGAATTTCTAAGATAAAAAAAAATTTTTTTTCTAAATTTGGAATGAAAAATTATTTTCGTAGTAATTGTTCAGTAGTGTGGTCACCTGATTTTTAGATATAAAAAAATTAAGAAATTGAGTTGTTGATAAATTTTTGTTTTGTTTTATCCTTCGATCATCACAGAAATTTCAAGATCTTTTGATAAAGTATTACAAAATTTTACGTTTCTGTGAAAAAATTAAAAAACTTTTCTGTTTCGACGTTTTTAAAAAGAAGCACAAAAATTATAATCAATGTATATAAAATTAAAATACTTCAATCATTTCTTCATCAATACCTAATTATATAATTTTAAATAATTTCCTTTTTTTCATTTTGTATGTAGATGGATTGGAATCTAATTAAACTAATATTTCTGTGCTTTGCTGTTCTTATTGGAATAAGTAGTTTTTTACTTCATTGTTATGAGAACTATTTACCCATATTCATAAAGAAGTCTATTCGTCACGGAAAATATGCTGAGAAAACCCGTCATAACATTGCGGAAAAATTTGAAGTTCCTAAAAGGTAATTTTTCAATACGAATAAGCATGAAAAGTTGATCGCTTGAGTCATTAAATCATTGATTTTAATTATTTTAATTCTCGAAGTTTCTTTTACTTTGCTATAAATTGCTATAAGCAAGATCTTCAGATTCTAACGAAGCTTCATATGTTTTATTACTTTGTCTTTATGAATTAGGTACATTATATAATGCACCATTATTATTTTCAGATTTTTTTTACATTTTTATGTATTTGCGGTCCCACTATCAATTACTGCATTAGTTTTATGCATACATAAATATTTTTTTTCTGGAAATCTACCGGAAGCAGTATATGAAGTTTTGGATTTACTACTTAACAGCTCTAGGAAACCACTGGGTATATTAAAATTCTCATGGTTCTACAATTTTAATTTACATCGTACGTGGAGAGATGGATCAATCAAGCCAAATTTGTTTAAAAATTGTTTTTTAACGGAATTAAAAAAAAGCATAGTAGCTGAGGAGTTACTTATAAAACTAATTTGTTGAAATTTTTGAATTACGGTATCTCTCGAGTAAATTCACCGATTTTTATGAGTTTGTCAGCATTTGATGCAGTTTCCAAGTACAAAGATCCGGTTGAATGTAGATAAGCGATCCGATAAAAAAAAAAATTCAGGAGCCATTATATGTATAAAAATATTTTTTTCAAGTTTCTTAAGAATTTTGAATGAATTAACTTATGTCGATAATTCTAAATTTTATGAATTTTTATTTATGTAGATTAAAATTAGAATTTTTTATCACAGACTTTTATTATTATCCAAAGATAAACTACAACAATTATTTTCAAATCTTTATCCAGAATTTTAAAAAATAATTATTTCAAGCATTTGAATAATTTTATCTACAGAAACACAAAAAGGTTGATTCTTCGAGTAACTTTTTACTTTGAGAATAACAAATTAAATGTAATTTCAAAAACGTATACTATTATTTTATTAAAAATATTATCTAACTTTCTTATTATTGATAGTTACACCATTGGACACGATGATTGCAATTACTTTGATAACAGTTCAATGTTGTAAAAGATTGTATGAAGCTTGCTATGTCAGCGTTTATAGCGAAGCAAAAATGAGCGTAAGTCTTTACATTGTTGGATTTATTCACTATTTTGGAACAATAACATGCATAATTGGGGAATCCTATGGATTTATAAAAGGTAAATTGTAATTTACTTATCGAAAAAAATTTTCTAAAGTTGATGAGATAAGAGTAAAATTTTAAGAACAACAGAGTGTAAAGTTTATATTGTAACAACTTACGTGTAACTTTTTTAATCAAAAGATAATGATAAATAAATATTCATCTAGAGAGAATAAAATAAAAAAGTAGATTATGTTGATGTTGGAGTTTGTTTTGACCCTTTGAAATTGACGATTTAAAAAACTTTTTTTTCCATCCTGATTTTGTATTTTAAACGATTTGTAGTTAATAGCACCCAAAATTATTTTTCATGCACCTTTGATACAAAACTTTATCTAAATGCTGTTATTTGCTCTTTTAGCTTTAGAAATATAATCTTACGAACACAATTATTTTTATATTTTAATATATGCTAATACATATTCTTTTTATTTAGGTTCTGAATATTCATTTCATTGGAATGAATTGAATAGTATCCATATTATTTTTTCGATCTGTTTTCTTTTGGCATCTTATGAACAATTGAGAACTAATTTTATTCTAGCAAGCTTACGCAAAAATAAAAAAGGAGAGGTTGTTACAAAATCGTATAAGATTCCAAGTGGTAGGCTTTTTGAATACGTAACAGCTCCTCTTCAGCTCACAGAAATCGTTATGTATTGCTCATTAAATATAATTCTTCGGCAGAATTCATCATTCTGCTACATATTTATTTGGGTTCTCGCTAATCAGGTAAATCAAATAATACTTCTCCTAATCTGATCACTGTTTCCGAAATTGTTCGAGCAATTGTTCATTCCCGAGTAAAAACAGAATTCCGCCGCACCACCGCTGCACTACAGCCGTGACAATTTTGATTATTTTACAAGTGCCGCATCACCGCCGTGACAAGTAAAGAATTGATCTATTCGCCGCACTATCGCCGCACCAGCGCCGTGACAAGTAAATAAATTTCTATTCGCCGCACCACCGCCGCACCACAGCTGTGACGCGCCCGGGTAAAAATAAAATTATTAATTTTTACGAAAAAATAATAAATTTCATTCGACCGCCGCACCACCTCTGCACCATACCGCTGTTTGATGGTATATACATTGAAATAAAATATTTGTTGATCATTCAAATAGCTTAACTAAATTTTTTTAGTTAACTATGGCTTGCAGCGCAGTTGGCAATGTTCGAGACTTCCATGCAGACGATCCAGGTTCGAATTCCATCACAGTTTAATTTTTAAAATTCTTTCAGAGTATTTCGATAGGCGTACCGCTTCTGTGCAACCCGAGGACGAAATTAAAAATCTACATCAACAATACGACTTAAAAAATCAATAATTTCGCGGTGCTTTGGCCTGATTTAAAAAAAATTTTTTTTTTGAATAGACTATCCTTAATAGGAATTTAATAAAAATGTATGGCCATACTAAAAATCCGGTCTATACTAAACGGTCTATACTAAATAAGGAATGTGGCTTAATGTATATAGAATAAGCGAAAGGAAATTTAGTATAGACCGGATAGCTCAAATGGTAGAGTAGCCGACATGTCTTCGGAAGGTTTTGGGTTCGAATCCCAGTCCGAGCTATCTAATAATTTTTTCTCGCATATTCTATAAACTCACATTAAGATGATCCTCTCCACATTCCTTTCTCAATCCTTTCCTACCAATATCCTGTTACGTGAATGTGGAACGCTTCACGTAATAATTACCGTAACTCCTATTCTTTCCCGCTTCACAACATTATTTATATTTGTAAAAATGTGGAGGTTGATCAATAGGTCTTACATTAAAATTTCTAGTCGCATTATTTATTAATTAATTATTGCGTGATGAATTAATTATGATACCATTTTTTGTGAAATTGTAGGTATAACTTAGCATTGGTGCGGCGGTGGTGCAGCGGTGGTGCGGCGGTTGAACGAAATTTATTATTTTTCCGTAAAAAATAATAATTTCATTTTTACTCGGGTTTCAACGTGAATTTGTATGACTGAGTATGGCTTTGTATACTCAGGTTAATCTATGCTTTGCCAAACCTGATCATGCATGACCATATATTTTTGTAAAAAAGTTATCCGTGACATTCCATGATCATACATAAGCGACGTTTTTCGGATAAAGTTAAGCACAAGGTTCATGCAAATAAGTCATATTTAGTCATGTGTGGCTGGAAAAAAATAGTTTTGTGTTCACGAGTGAATGAGTATAACTTTGCATGGAATTTTTAGAGTCACGTTTTCAAAATGAACCAAAGAATATGAAATAATTTTTCTAAGTTTATAAAATCATGAACCCTGTACAAATATTTAACCTTACAAATTATCCCGAAAATTTTTTAGTGTAAAATTTCAATAACTATTAATATACTAATAAGATTAAAAGCGAAAAATGTTGACACCAAAAAAATTAAGTTTTGTAATATTGTAAAAAGAATTAAAAATTTGTTTTCTTCTTACAGATTGAAACTGCTCTTTCAAGTCATCTGTGGTACAAGAAAACTTTCAAAAATTATCCTAATTGCCGTAAAGTATTAGTTCCTTTTCTACTTTAAAAAATGGAATATTCATTATTGTATAATTAAAAAATAAAAATTGTTATATCATGATTCTGATACATTTAATATTTTTTTTTTGTAATATATTAAATCAATGATATATTCAATTTTCAATAGTTGTGGGTTTTACATCGTTCAGGTGTCATTCAATCTATGTTGTATTGGTGGTCATATTATCAGTTCTGTAATTGTAAATATTCTTTCATATTTTTTGTAGCTGTCGGCAGAATTTTCCTGGGTAAGTTAACTCCTAAGATTCTCACCTTGATTCCTTTATAAATTTATCAGAGGTCACTAAAAAATTAGGTGTTTAGTAATGATGATGAGCTTTTTTTGCGGATATAGTTCACTTTCATCCTACATGTACTGAGTACAGTCATATATTAAATTTTAAATGGAGGTAAAACTCGAAAATTTTTATCTCTTTCGTCGTTGTCAAGTCTGTCAATCGAAAACCGAATTCCCTTAGATTTCCATGTTGTAGAGATTATAAATTTAATGCAATTGAACAATGTTTTCTGATTTCTGTCACCTGTATATTATTGATCTATGATGAGCAGGTATGAAAATTTCATTAAATTGATCAATACATGCACAAATAATAAAAGCTTCAATGAAATAATACATTGGATATGAATAATATTTAAATGGGTGCATCGCATATATGGTTAGTATTGAATAAGGTTAGTAATACTTTCATTCTGTATTAAATGTTTACAAAATTAATCATCAAATCAATAATGTTTCTAATTAAAAAATTACATAGATTTATTTGATTCGATTATCTGTACAGTGAAAATTTTTTTATATTTGTATATGATAGAGTAATACTAACAATTAAGAGCTTTTTACGAAACAACTCGGAGAAACGGTTGAGGATTGAATAAACAATGAATGATTTTTGATAGATATTTTATAATTTTTATTAAACAATTCATAATAATAAATTCTTAGAACTTACAAAGCCAAAACAATGAAAAACTAGTATAATTTACTATGAACTTCTATAACAGCTATGGTTTATATCGAGTACTTTGATGTTAATGAGTTACTATTTCCAAAATTTTAGTACAAACATGACAGTACATATTCAAATGAAAATTGAATATTGTAATTAAATAAAAAATCCACTATTTACTTGAAAAGAAGACTGTAAAAAAATATTATTAGAAAAAAGAAATATAATATAATATAATAATACATTTTATCAAATTGAATACTCACCTATATGGATAAGCTTGTGCTTTATTCCTGAAAATAGAGAGTAGAAGACTGAAAAATACTGCTACTAGTCCTAAACCAATTACTGCAAAAATTCGTCGCTTTTTTATGTCACCTTTCCGACACGCAGCTTCTGTCATTAAAATCATACCCAAAATTACAGCTCCATCTAATTATGTTTGTTAAGGAAAGTAATCGTTTTAAAGAATTTTGTTAATTGAAATATGATTGTGTATACCGGTGAATATTGTAAGAAAGTTAAAAATTAAGAATACAGTCTTTTTTGTCGTAACTCACACAGAAGTTAACAGAATTTTTTTTATAATTTTGAGATATTTGAATTATGATATTGATCGATTGATTGATTGATCGATTGAGTAGTAGAAAAGTCTTTTAAAAAAGTTAAAAAAATAGCGAACAAATCTTTTTAAAAATTATCAAAATAGTTCTCTGAAACGTTGACATTTTGATTTTGAAAAAATAACTTAATTTCTTAAAATTAGACTGAAAACAATGGCTTCTCAAGTTTCCATTGACATCACTTTGACAACAATAAAAATATTATTTTATAACATAGAAAGCTAACATTAAAAAAAAACTTAATTTAGCAACATATGGCAACGGTTCAGAAACAATAACTTTCTAAATTCTTGATAATTATCAATATCGATAATTTTAAGATATCTCTCGAAAAAATACTAAATATTATCAATAAATGAATTAACATCAATTTTGATAGGTAATTTAATTTGAAGGATACTAAGAATCATCACGATATAACTCTCCAAAACAAATTGACCTTGAGAAGACCCGTGTATATATACAACATTTCCATTTGGTGCTTTGTGAATAAAAGGAGGACCTCTAATATGATTCCACATCTGTCCGGAGATCATCGTTAGTGTAAAAAACTGAAAAAAAATAAACAATTTAATTAAATAGGTCTATCAAGCTAGCATGGACTCGTCCATCATGCATTGACTTATTATTCAAGCAACAAAATTTATATGTGGTGCTAAATTTGTTGCTAATTAGTTGCTCCATTTAGAATATTGTTGCGTGTTTAAATTCCGAGAAATCAATAATAATATCCGTCCAAGATGGGTCTTGCTGCTGCTAGCTTGACGACGCTTAATTAAATATAAATCATGTCGCAAAACAGTTTTTTTTTAATATGGTTGCACGAGGCACGTGTTTAGAAAAAAATTGTTCAATAAATGGTTATTCCAAAAAATTTAATTAAAAAAAATTGTTTTCATATTTTTTACGATAGTAACGATCATTTTCAATCAATTAACCCTCGGAGTACACACCTCCGAACATAACTTCAGAGTACACATGGGGTCAAATTGACCCTACTTGACTTTCGAAGAATTATATCTCAGAAATTATGAATTTTATTGGAATTTTTGGTAGGTAAAACAATGCTCTTTTGAATACAGTCATCATTATTCTAAATGATATAGTTTTTAATGTTGAAAAAATTAAATAAAAACGAACCTATTTTCGAGAAATACTTTGGAATAAAAAAAATTAGGAAAACGGTTGACCTTAAAGGCCAACCCTGAAACTTCCCGCTACATTCGTAATTGAGCGCTCAAAATTGCACTTACTACGTTTTTGAGCTCTTCGAGCACAAAAATATAATTTTTAATTCATTTTGAGCTCTCCGAGCTCAAAAATCTGATAGAAGTTAACAAAACACTATTTTAGGTAATTTCATAAAATCTATCTATTGCATTGGCCCTTGTGTCAAAATTCACACAGAATTTCGTTACTATATCAATTATTTAGTCGAGTAAGGCTTAAAAATGACGTTGGTTTGGAAGTTTATATATGTATGTATATATATATTAGGGTGGCGCAAAAAAACGACTATTTTTTTTTTTTGAGTCGAGTGAAAAAATGTTAGTTTTTGATGTTTTAACTCTAGACTGGTCAACAAACGTGACCTAACGACTTTGGTCGATGAGGGATGATGAGGGTGTGATGAGGGATTTGCCGCAATGCTTTTAGAGCGTACAGTGTTGCCAGTTCACACACGTTTGACAGGCAGAGACTAGAGGTGTTTTCGGCAACGCCGCGGACAAAAAACTACTTACGACTCTGGTCAAGCGATGAGGAAAGCCCCGCAAATTTTTTTAAGAAATTTTTTTTCAGCAATTTAACGTTTTCGAAGATGTTTGAAAAAATTATTAATATATTCTAAAATGTTCAAGGAACAAATTCAAATTTTTTTGAATAATTTTATTAAATATTGAAGATGTAATAAACAAAATATAATTGAGCGCGGCGTCACGCTCATAGGGTGACCAGTCTAGGGTTAAGAGCCCTCACCAAAGGACAGCTTAAAAAAAAATTTTTAAGAGGTCACTCCAAATTTTTTAAAATTTCAAAAATCGCCAAAAATCGAATTTTTTTTTTTTTTAATTTTATTTCTCGTTACGGTATAATTTTATAGACCAAAAAAAAAAAAATAAGTTTCTGAAAGTTTCAGTTCAAAATTTAAATTTTGAAAGGCCGCTCATAATTTTTTTTTTTTTTCTTTAATTAGTCATATCGCCGACTTTAAGTGTTGGGAGTGGTACGTTGGGGTCTTTTTGGTTTGAAAAAATCTTAACCTACGCGGCAAGGTCAAATCTCAACCAAGCTGGTTTCTAAGACAAGCTTGGGATTCGAAACCACGCCTGGCAGTTGATTAAATAAAATTATTAAATTAAAAAAAATTATATTTTCTATGTTGTGCTTGATTTTTAGTTAATCTCGTGATGTATTTTTATCGATTATTGTACTAAATAAAAAAAAAAAACATTAGGAAAACGGTTGACCCTGAAGGCCATCCCTGCAACTTCCCGCTAATTCCATACCCGGATGCTTAAAATTGCACTTATGCCGTTTTTGAGCGCTCTTCGAGCTCAAAAATACAGTTCATGTGTTGTTTTGAGGTCTCCGAGCTCGAACAGATAACATTTCTATGATTTTGAGCTTTTCGAGCTCAGAAGTCTAATAAAAAATTGATAAAACACTATTTTTTGAGTTTTCAAACCGCAATAACTTTTGAATGAATGAACCGATTTTTACGCGGTTGGCGGCATTCGACGCAGTTTTTTAAGCCTTTTGAAAAATCTTTAAGTTCAAATTGATCAAACTAGAAATTCCGGAGTAATTCCGAAAAAACACTTTTTTGAGTTTTCTTTCCTGCACGATATCTCTCGAATGAATCAACCGATTTTGACCGGATTAGCGGCGATCGACGTGGTTTTTCAAGGTTAAGAGCTGAGTAGTTTTTTGAGTTGATCGATAAAGCCATTTTAAAGTTATTAAAAAAAAAACCACTTTTGAAAAAATTTTTTTTTACAGTTTTTTTTAGATTTCTCGAAATCTATCGGTACGAATCGGTCCAAATTATATCCAAAATCTAAGTTTGGACAAGCCCTTTCGAATGGCGCCAACCACGATCGAATCGGTCAAGCCATTCAAAAGTTATGAGAGGTTTACATACTTACACACACACACACCCTCACGAAGTAATG